>NW_005054588.1:27416-96797 GCF_000277835.1 Geospiza fortis
GCAGGGTGGAAAGAAAATTTGAGTTAGTTAAGGGTGCATATGGATTGGATTGTCTACCAAGTTTTTACTCTTTGAAAAAGCTTGTAGTCAACCTAGGCTACTGCATACTGCCTGCTGGAGGCATCGTCTATCTATAACTATAAATACTGAGGAATTTCTAGGCAGACATCTTCTCCTGTTTGCTTTTCCTTCACCATCAACCTCTTCCTCCTCACTTAGAGATGTCTCAGACAAGGGATCCACAGGACAAGCTTTCTTTTATTAAGGGACAGTTTTTCATGCTTATCTACTCTTTGTAGCTTCATCTTGTTCAGTATCTTCATAACACCCTGGAGTCTCTTCCAGCATCAGCAACTCTACCCCAGAACTGCTTTTCTAGCTAGGGTCTGATATGCTCCTTCCCAGGGACAAAGGGAAATAAAACCACTTTTTTTTCCCCTCCTAAGTATGGTTCTATTCTCTCTTCCCTCTTCTGTAACAGAGTTCTGTACCCAGATAAGTTTGACAGTAATTGTTGCTTGCTACTCCGGACACTCTCAGAGAACCACTAATTGCTCTTTATCATGCTGCATTTAGGTGCTGTGGAATCTCCTCAGAGATTTCAAATGACCTAATCACCAAATGAAGGCAATCACTGAGCTTATGTCTGCCTTGTTTTCAGTTAATTTCCTCCAAGAACTTGAAGGGTTTGTCCAGGAAGCTGTGTCTGTACCCCCTGAAGTTTTTCTCAAACTCTACTCCCACTGGATAGCAGGCAAAAACCCCTTTTTTCTGACATCCTTTGTATATATTCTCTTGTCTTGCCCCACTAATTAACATGACAGATGGTGGTGCAGAGAGGTGGAGTGAGCCATGTGGACTAAATTATGCAGTGCTTAGGGTTCAAGGTATGAATTACTAAGATAGGTATCCTCTCTTGTGCCCCCAGCTGAGGCATTCAGCCTGAGTTACATCTCCACCATAACTCCCACAGCCGTCCAAGCATCAGCTGCTTGTTGGATGTGTTCTTGACCTTGTTTCCACAAGAAAAGGAGGTGGTGGGGAAAGCTGCAACAAAACCAGCTAATGATGAGATGAAACAGCACAAGAATTGACTTAGGAGAATAAATGAATTTATGTTAAGCTGTGTAGCGTTGCCACAGATTTGCTAGCGGCAGCCAAGCTCGTTCTCTCACAGCTGGTTCAGGAAGCTCCCTGCCCATTCCTGGGACAAGCAGCTTTTGACCCAGGTTCATAGGATCTGCACAGGTGTGGCTGAAGAGGTCTCTAGTGTTGAGATGACCATGAGGTGTTAGAAAGTCTCTGTTTCCCAGCCCAGCAATTGAAGAAGGAGTCAGGATTCCTCAGCTCTGGTTCTCGAGGTTGTTTATTTTCTGTTATCTATTCCATTCTTTCTCTGACCTGCTGAGATCTGTCCAGCAGGTCGGGTTGTGACACACTGCCTACCCTTGTAGTGGTGTTAACTTTTTATACTAAGAACTACGCGTACTTTATTTACAATAATTTTCCAATACCTATCACCTATGTTAGACAGTCTGTCTCTACTCTAAACCAATCCAGAAGTGCCACCATCACAGCAGAAGATGGAGGACGAGAAGAAGGAGGACAGGACACACCCAGATTCCTCCATCTTGGCTCTTGAACCTCCATTCTAAATCCCCAAAATCCTATGTTTTCACACTGTGATAAATTCACTATCATTCTACTCAATCTCCTGTGGCTTGTAAATCTTCACACAAAGTTGGGAATTGTTTCCATGGGCTAAAATCAAAGGCACAGGTGTTTGTGACTCTCTGCCAAGGTCTCTGAGCCCCCTGACAGAGTCCAGAGCCCTCCAGGGCAGCCAGAGTGATGTCCTGGGTTCTGACATGTGGCCAACTTTCCACACCCTCCACCCAGCTGCATGTCCACTTTTCCTTAGGGCCAAGAGAGCAGACACATTTTTTTGAGTGATGAGGAGAGTGATCTGAAGGAGACTTTGACGTGCAAGACATGGTGTTAACTCCTGAGAGTTCCCATCACTGCACTCCTGAATCCCAGGCTGATTCTGGAGTGCTCATTCCCCTCCAAAGGCTGCTGAGAAGGCTGGAACCAGGTTAGACTGTGCAGATGAACCCAAGAGTTAGCCTGAAGTATGCTCTGATTTAATTGTGTTCATGAAATAGGCTTGAGTTTGCATATTTGGCTATAGGGCAAGAATCAGAGAAATTTGAACAAAAAAAAGAGGCCAAATCTTGTCCTTTTGAATTTTTATTGCTTTCATGGAAATTCTGACAGAGTACTTCTATTACTGTAGAAAACATTGGCACTTGGAAGGAAGGAAAGGAAGGAAAGGAAGGAAGGAAGGTCTGTTTTTCTGTAACAAAGGAGATGTTTAAGTTAGGAGTCAGTATTCCACAGATATCTACCTCCATGGGTATATAACAAACAGTATTTTTGAAGATGCTAGAAATAGGTCTTTGTGAACTTTTGAAAAACGTAAAAACCAAACAATTATGGGATTTCAAGTTATTTGATTTGCTGGAGCTTTTCTTGGTGGGTTTTTTTTTTGGTTTTTTTTTTTTTTTTTTTGAACCAGAGATGGCTTGGCATTTGAAAGAAATAGATGAATGTGACATCCATGGTATTAACATTTTTTTTCATTTGAGCTCATTTGGCTGCAGCACACAGCAAAGAACATTTTCATCAGTCATTTCTCAGTTAGAATTTAGGAAGATGGAAATAAAAAAAGGCAATTTTTTTTACTGTGAAATACAATCTCTACATACAGTTAGATTTTTGGCCATCTTGATTTCCTCATCCCCTGTATTCCACACACAGTACCATGGCCAGAACAAGCTGCTGTGGATGTGAGAAGAAAATGCACGTCATTCTGATTTAAAGCACATGTCCCAACCACTCTGCCTTTCCTGAGAATTTAGCCAGTGGTAACACATTAAAACACTTTAGAGCCCATTCAGCACAGGGCTGTGTTACATATGCATGCTGGCCTTTTCATTAAAATTCATGAGTAGTAGTGCCTTAAACTTGCCTACTACAAGGATTTTTTTGTTTGGATAGCCCAGACAGGCTCATAAAAGCCACCGGTGCTTGACATTCTAGATCCAACTCCACAACAATAAAAGTCTTTCAAAATTGCACATATAAGGAATTAAACCAAATGCCACAATATAAAGACAACTGTAAAACCCCCACATTGTATTCTTAAACTGACAACTTAATCATTCCCTGTAAGATTAGTGTCTGTGCCCTGGCTGAATTAAAAAAGATTTTACATTTTGTGGCTAGAATTCCAGTAAAATTGGCCAATGATACGCAAATATTTTCTTCTCCATTGAGGACTCCAAATTAATCATTTCTGGAAAGGGGGTATTTATTTTTTGTTTTTAGGAATGGCAGCATGAATAAGTTCTCAAACTAGGGTAGCAGGATATATAGTAGATTGCCACTAACCCTTTTAGCTAATCCAACTCTTTTTTCATTCTCACCTGAGATCTTTTTTCCTCACATCTTATGAAAGGTTTAATGTTGGATTTTCACATTTTACAAAAGACTTAACCAAGTGTACAACATGACAAATATGGGTAATCCTGCTGATGGGATAACTACAGGGAATGAGATTTTGGACCTTGTGGCAGAGGCTCTCCTGTGAGAGCCTCAGAGTGAGTCTGCAGACAGGTTTAGGTGTAAAGCAGCTTTGAATTTAAAATTATTTGGGTTTAGAAATTATGTATAGACTGCTTATTGAAACAAAGAAAAATATTTAATGAACATGTCTAATTAATTATGACAAGAATAGGTGGTGTGAGTTTCCTGTAGGCACAGAGTCAGTGGTGATTGGGGTGGGGCTGTGCCCAATCATCCCTAACTGGCCCCAGCTGTGCCCAATCATCCCTCATTGGCCCCAGCTGTGCAGCACAGGTGAGCAGCATTGAAGGGAACGAGCCATGGAGTGCCCAGGGGCACTGCCCGATGCCAGAGGGCACAGAGGGCACACAGGGGCACTGCAGCAGCAGCAGCAGCAGCAGGGCACAAAAGCCTGGGCTGAGGGACAAGGAGGGCAGATGCTGCAGCCTGCTGAAGAGGAAAGGTGTTACTGTGTGTGGGCAGGTGCCTGAAGCCTTCTGAAGAGGTAAGGTGTTACTATGCTTGGGTTGAAGCCTTCTGAAGAGGTTTGGTGTTACTGGGTTGGGGGTGAAGTTTGCCAAAGAGGTTTCATATTACTGTGTTTTGGGTGAAGCTTTCTGAAGAGGTTTGGTGTTATTGGGTTTGGTTTGAAGATTTCTGAAGTTGTGTGGTGACACTCTGTGTATTGGGGCCATCCCAACTGTGATGTGTGTTGTGACAGTTTCCTATTAAAAATGACCAATCTAAAAAAATAGAAGAGTCTTTGAGTCCTTTGGGTTATGGAAGAATTTCTGGGTTTTTCGATCAAGGTTGATTTTTTCAATCAACCAATATTACCTTATTAACATATGTGCAGGACCTCGGTTTATATCTTATGAGGATGAATTCTTCAACTACTTAGAGACTTTTTAGCAAACCTTGTAAACTAGACAACATAGCAATGATGAGTAATTGCTGGTGTTTTCATGCATTTTTCATGTTGATATTTCAATTGAAGGCTTTTTTTATACGGTTCCCTACGTTTCCCATTTTCTGTTTTTCTTTTGGGTCTGGTAATCCATAGCTTGAGCAGCTCTTGGGAAGGTATGCAGAGATATTCAGTTGCTGTTTTAAACTCTGGAGTAGTGGAAGCTATAGTGGTGATGGTGCAGAGCTTGGTGTGTGCTAGCTGATTGGGTACTTAACACAGCATTTTGGGCACATGAAGTAGCACCTGTGCATCTGCAGTTTGCTTTTTGACTTATCACATTGTTTCAGCAATAATAATATTAATAACTCCTGGACTCTGGTAGTACAACACATACCCTATTCAGCCTCATCCTTGCTGGGATTATGGCAACCTCTGGCAGAGGAGAACAGGGGAGGAAGGGAGTGATGACTTCTGTAGTTGTCCCAGTGCCAAATGTGATGCAAGGGGTTGAAGTTAGTTTGAGAACATCTGTGAGCTGCACTTGAGGAAATGACAACTCTGCAGGTATCTGTTAAGGAGCACAACTCAAAGCACATTGCTCCCCTAGGGAGTCTTAAAGGAGATTGTGCTATTAGATTTTTTTGTCATGTGATATTATTTAATTTAATTAAATAGGCTAAAGGAGAAAAGACCTGTCATGGTTTAGCCTCAGACAGCAACTAAGCACCACACAGCTGCTTGCTCATTCATTGCCAGTGGGGCAGGGGAGAGAACTGGAAAGGTAAAAGTGAGAAAACCCATGGATTTAAGAGTTAGAGCAAACGCTGTACACACAAGGAAAGCAAAACAAGGAATCCTTTCCCCACATCCCAAGGGCAGGCACGTGTTCAGCAATCTCCTGGAGAGCAGGGCTCCATCGTGTGTAATGGTTACTTTGGGAGACAAAAGTGAACATCCTCGCTTCCTCCTTTTTCCCCAGCTTTATATGCTGAGCATGATCCATATGGTCTGGGACTATTGGTAAATTGGGGTCAGCTGTCCTGGCTGTGTCCCCTCCCAGCCCCCTGTGCACCCCCAGCTCCCCACTGGTGGGTGAGGGGCAGGAAAGGCCTTGGCTCTGTGTGAGCAGGAGCTGAAACATCCCTGTGTTACCAACACTGCTCCCAGTACAATTCCAAACCACCTTGGCTCTGTGAGCAGGAGCTGAAACATCCCTGTGCTACCAATGCTTCCTGCACTAGGGCAAGTGGCCTAAAGAAGACCCCTTTTTTTGTAGCTGCATGAACCTACACATAAAACAGATTTAAGATTTACCCTAGCTGTATGCTTTCCTCCAGATGAGTTTGAGAAAAACCCAATGGAATCTGTGAAGAGATACAGCACAAAGATATCTTTTCTTCTCTGCTTCTCCTTTCCCCCTTTCTGATACAGCTGCTGGGCATTCTACAGCAAACAGATTGCAGTCTGAAGGACTTCATGACCACATAAAATGTTAGATAAAGCTGGTCCTTTTGTAAACCCATTTCATGCCATTTTCAGAGAAGAAGCCAGGTGTCTCTAACTTTTGTCACCTGGAGAAAAAGTGGAGCCTTTCCCTTCTCAGAAGTCTGATGTTCTTCCTTCTCCATTTCTGCTCTGCACTTGCTCTCCTGCCTTATTGCTGCTAGACCAGGCTTTAAGTGGGTGTGAATCTTTGACCATCCTACCTCAAATCTTTGCTGTCCTGTAGCCCTGGCAGGCCTGGAGTGGTTTATGGATTTGATTTGTTTACATAACTCCAATGTGAAGATTGCTCTGTGAGACTTCTCAGAGCATCCTGAGCAAAACCAGGAGTTCAGCTCCTCCTTCAGGGCCCTTTATAATTGATGTACTTTGGAAGAAAAGAGGTGGGATTTCTTCTCTTGCAGGATATTTGGGAAAGTCTTACTTTCTCACAGTAAATACCAGAGCACCTTTCATTTTTGACCACTGAGGTGGCTTGCTGACAGGACCGTGGTTTCTGGTGTATGTAGGAAATTCAGGCTGAAACTCATAACCTGTCCTTTTCACTGTTATTACAGGAATAAATTTAAATAATATATATCTGTGTCAAATAAGTTGCATAGTTAAGCTCTTGCCTTGCTTTACTGCAGCATCTGGGATTCATCAAGTTATTATACAGCTGGTTAGATGTAAAATACATTTGTGTACTCAGTGTCTGTGTTTTCTGTTTCTGTGAGCTGTTAGTGTTTTATTTTCTCTTTGTTTGAAATAAGCAAATATTTAATATTCTATATTTGGATTGTATGGACAGCTGAGTTTGGCAACTTCCATCATCCTAACCAAATTTCGACTATGGAGAGAATTAAGTTGCATTTTATAAAGTGAATCTATCATTAATTTGAGTTATTATGGGATACAACAGAAGTCATTATGAGAAACAACAGATAGTGTAACTCCTTATAGGTATAAATAGATATGCAAAGACAAATTAACATTATTCTGTTTATCTCTTATTGGAAAGAATTCTTATTTATCCTTCAAAGTATAACATCACTAGTTTGAATGTTACAGTTAAATTACAAGTTATTTTGAATATTTTTGTTAGAAGTAGAGAAGATTTGATCTCAGAAGCTGAACCAGATGGTGATCAGGGCAGCAGGGACTTGTACTGCTCCAACTTGCCTGGCCTCCCTCAGATTTAAAAGCAGTACTTCAACACTGGTAATGCCAACTTCCATGACCTCAGTGTTCAGTGATGTTTTTCTTACAGTCTTGCCATTTTTCAATCCCATAATTTTTAGAAGCCCTGATCATAATTTTTGAGTAGCTGAGTTTAGCAAAATGGATTTTCACCAGGGATAGTGATTATAGAATAATTCTGAGGTCCAAATTGTTTTGACCGTGGAGGAAAGGTTCCTTGCGTTCTGCTTCTTATGATGCTTAGAACACTGCCAGTCTTTCCTAGAGCAATTCAGGTGTTCTGATCAATGGACAAATTTAAAAATCCCCTCAATTTGCCTGCAGTACTAAGTACTCTACTTGCCCTTATGTTTGTGAAATATTTCTGGTGCAACTCTGCTAGTGGGTGAGTTCAGGAGGCTTTCACTGATTTTTGAGCTTCATGAAACAATGCCCTGCTGCCTTTGCCTCATTAACCCTGGGGTTAATTGCACTGTTTCAGAGTGGTGTGGTAATGCAGCTTGTGTAGGTTCATGGTAAGGGATGTGTTGGCCATCAAGAAGATGATGGGGCTTAGGGAAGTCTTGGATGAGAATGCCAGCTCCTAAAGGCAGCTTGCTGTGGGATCACATGCCTTTTGTGCTGTGATGTGTTTGTTGACAAATGTGACATAAAGAAATTTAGGAGGAAAAAGCAACCACATTTTCTTAAAGTGTTTTAGATCACTTTGTGGTCTAACCACATGCTCAAAAACTTCCTGAGCTGGAAACAGTCTCCAGATGACCTACAGGCTTTAAAACTTACCAAAACAAAAAGTTCTCTGCCACAAAAGCATTCCAATGGCTGTACTCTGGTAGAAAATAGTTTCTCATCATATGCTTTAATACTGAAAAATGCACTGGTTCCTTGTCACCTTCTATTCTTCTGCAGAGAATACAAGGGTGTTGTAGCTCAGCATAGCTCTTGGCTTATGGGGTGGCTTTGTATCCACAGCAATAAATTGGGGCACACAGTAAGACTTTTCGGCTACTTGCCAAATTACCTCAAGTGTCAGCCAGGCACAACTGTTTTTCTTGGCATCAATTTCAACAGCATTTGAACAGCAAAATGCACATTTCTAGCATCTCTTTTGTAAAAAGGGCAGTTTCAATGGAAAACTTTTATCTGCTGTGAATACAGGGAATAATTGACCACCACGTCAAATAGTAATTGCAATTTAACAATACAATTTGTCTGTGATTTCAGTGAGGCTTTGAGACGGAGGATTTATGATTGAAGCTGACGTGGTAGAGCTTTTAGCTGATCTTTGACCCTTAATCTTTCTTTTACAAGCTCCTGCAGTGTTAGAGCAGTGACACTTCCCCATGAAAGGCACCACTGTACATTTCCATGGGATTTTGGGTTCCTTGAACATACTGAATTGTGCAGGCTTTGCTTCTCCTCTACACCCTTGTGTCTGCTGCAGTCAGATGTAAAGGCACCTCATTTAGACTTACCTGGCATTAAACCAAATCCCTTGGCACTGTAATCAAACCTCTGCACAGCCTGCATCGTGTGCTGGAGAAACTGCTCTGTTCTCCTCGGAGCACATTGTTATCCACACTGGAAGTGGCTGGTCTCAACCCACTTTGGGAATGTTAATTATTCACACCTTTCATTACAGGGTGATAGGCTCTTAGCCAGCCAAATATTCCCTGGCATGCAAGCCAACCTTTGGAACTTGGTTCTTTAGTTCTCCCAGTCCTGTCCTGCAGCTCAAAGGGACCCTAAATGGGGTGCTTGTTATGTTTGTATGAACTGAGGTAACAGTAAAGCAGGACTAAATGATCACATTTTAAGCCTTTTTATCGGCTGTTAAAATTTAGGTTGCTGGCGGAGGTAGAAACCTGCAGGATTTAGACCAATTATTTGTGGCTATTTTGTACACCTTAGGAATACTCTGTAGACTGCCAGCACTGAAGGGAAATGTGTTAGAAGTGAGAAGTCTTGTTCTTGGGGTCACTTTTATTTCTGCAGGAGTCAGTCCCTGCTTTTTGTTGTTATAGGGAACTATCTTTACTTCATTAAAGCTTACACACCTGTAGCACTCCCTTCTAGGAGAGGTTAAACATCATTATTAGAGAAACACTAGAATCTTTTACAGTATAAGGCTAAGTATATTAAAAATTAGGCCAACAACATTGAATTAATAAAGCAAGTAAAACTTAATGTTTGAAGAAAATTAGTGGTAGGATGAACTGTACCTGAACCATGTAGTTCTAACACTGGCAATCCTTCAAGATGCTGTAAGGATTTTTTTAGCATCTCTTTAGATTCTTACCAGCAAAATTTTGTTTGGCTCCTGAATTATCATTTGTTTCCTTTTGGAAGCCACAAATGCTTTCGATATATACATAAAAATAACTTTTCTATAATATATTTCAATTTTCCTTGAACTTTATATAAGCTCTGACCAGCTGTACTGTGAAGTCAACTAAAAGTTGGGCTGTAAGGTCTGAGGAAAGAAGCTGCCTTCAGTGGAAGCTTAATTTGCTCCCAGCCTTCTTGATTTTCAGTTCTATTGCACATAACACCTCAGTGGTTCTGCTGACGTCTCTGCCTGAACTTTGTGGTGTGTTTTTTATACCCTTTGTTATAGCTGAACACAATGGAGGTCTGGCTGGTTTACAATTGACTGTTCTCTCTAACAAAATAAGCAACACTGATTAACTATTTCTTTCTGTGTAAAGATAAATCCCTATAACCCTATAAGCCATTTCTGGCTCTTTGTGCTGTTTAATACATCAGCCTGAATGAGAAAGTAGAGTAAGCAATCATGTCCACTTTGCTGCTTTCCTTCTTTTTTTTTTTCAATGAAAAATGTGGCAAGTGAATTAGAGTTTACTTTTTCAAATTTTTTAGGATATTATTTCACTAGGCAGGTTCTGTGCTATTAGGGAACAAATGGACAAACATATTGGCAACAACCCAGCTTGCCAGACTGGTCTTAATAACAATTTCTGTGCTAATTCTCCTCACTCAATGCTACAAGTGCACATTTTCTACTCAGAAGGCCCTACAGTTTATTGCTTTTGTCTCATCATAGACAATCCATGAAGATGGAAGCTCAGAGTCTTCCTGCAGAGTCTCTATCTGGAATATATGGAAAAAATAAGATCTTTGGAAAATGACAAATTCCATTACAAACATTTTACACTGCAAAACTCTTCTGCCTCACTGCCATTTGATTTTTCTTTTTGACAAAGTGGGGCTTTGGGCTTAATGCTGATTTCCTTTGTGAACTGATGAGCAATACATGTGGTTTTGTGTTACCCTGTGTAAATCAAATCCACATAACACTAATGAAATCCCTGAGCACTGTTCCCTTCTCTCATTGTGACTCCTCTTTTCCTGTGTGCTGAATTTTTGTAGTGTAGAATTGTAGGATGTGAAATGTGAAGCAGATATAGGAGCAAGTTTTGGTATCCCTCAAAAGAGAGGCTATGGAATGACTGATACAGAGCTTGCAGTCCTTGATCTGAAAGTCCTAAAATCTTGCCGTGCACTGTTTCTTTTCTCTCTTCCTTATACCATTGATATTCATACCAAGGAACCTTCAACGGTAAAAAACCCATCATTTATCTTCTCTTCCATTTTTTCTGCAGTGGGACCAAATGTGATTTTTCTCTGAGTTCCCTTTTTATTTTGGCATTGATTTCAAGGCCTTAAACTAAATCCACCCCTGACCTGAGACTTCTGAATTGTAACGCACACCCTCGAGCAGACCAAGGGTCAAACACACCCCTGTATCCCCTGTACAGTGGCTCAGCACAAACCTTATGATGTGAATGCCTCATAAATCCTGAAAAGATGAATTTTCTTTTTATGGGGATAAATTTTACCTAGCTCAAGGTACATCTTGTGTTGAGTGTAGGTGTGGTCTGTGGAAAGATCTTTGAACTTTAATTGCAGTTAAGTTGAGAACAGTGCAGGTACCAATATTGCAATCCAGTTTTTGTTATCCAGTGATCATAACATTAATTTGTTGAAGTTCAAAATAAATAAGCGTGACTTGTTGGAGTAGACATGAGATGTTGCTGGTGCAGATTTGCTATGGTTTGTGTGAGGCTGAGGTGAGTCACAAGTTCTGCAGGTATGAAAATGTCCAATAACATGCATAGAGATGTGCCTCATGTGCTGCAGATAGAGTAACATTAGTTAAAAATTAATTATTATTAATTAATGCATCTGCAGCTATATTAAGTGTAAGTAATACACAAAACCAACTCCTATGCAGTTTTTTCCTAAAGGCATATAAAGCCTCTGCTTGGGATGAATTCTGTTTTCTCCATGTCAGCTGTTTTAATCTTAAAGCCCTGGAGTTCAAACTGTGTTTATGGTTTACAACTGATCACAATCTCTAAGATTTTATATCCTTTACTATGCAAACTGAATTCTGGTCCTATGTTCCAAGAGGAACTGCTTGTGGAAGCAAGATTTAAAATTTGTTTTGCGTTAGTATTTAAGCTTGAGATTAAAATTTGCACGAATGAATTGCAGATGCATGCTTTGGCTTAGGAGCTGGATATGGCAGGATCACCAAGATGGCGGGAATAAATTAATTTAAAATTAAATAAATAAACAGAATAACCAACAGGCAAATATTTCAAAAAACAGGCATTGCTTGCCTGGATATTGCAGACAATTTAGAAGATGAAGGTTTTGTTATGGTTTTACTTATTCTCACCTATTATCTGGGGGTTTGTTGTTTGTTTGTGGCAATACATTCAAACTAATCTCAGGTTATAGAGCCACAGACTCAGTAAAGTTAGAACAGACCAAGTAGGATCACCCAGAGCAGGTTGCTCAGTGTGATGCTGATATAGTCAGGTCTTTAATGTCTTTAAAATCTGCTCAAGTCCCTCTGGACACCAATACAACCATCTTGTACACAGCTCACTCCTCTATTTTTCATGTAATCTATAAACTCACTGCAGGTGTCCTGTGCCCCTTTTCCCAGGACATTAAGGAAGGGGTTAAAAGGTAAGGACATGGTATCAGCCCCTGAGATCCAGCACTGGTGACTGGCTCCCAGCTGGGCTCTCTATGGCTCATGACACTTTCCTGGGCTCAGCCATTCAGCCAGTTTTCTATCCCCCTCCCTGTTATGTACCTAACCTGTATTTAAACTATTTATCCAGGGGTGTGTTATGTGGGAGTATGTCAAATAAACACCATCCCTTGCTCTCCTAGCATCCGCCAAGCTTGGTCAGGCACTATGTGACCTTTGGAAATTCATCCTGACTGCTCCTATATCCTTTATATCCCTCATGTGTCTGAAAAAAGGATTCCAGGATTATTTGCTTTACCAGATTTGCAGGGATGCAGGTGAGGTTGAAAAACCTGCAGTTCTTTAGATCCTCCCACTTTCTCTTTGTGAAGACAGAGGTGACATTTATTTCTTCCATTCCTCAGGAAGCCCTTCCAGTTGCCATAACCCTCCAGAGATAATCAGGCAAGGCCATGAGCCAGCTTCCTCAGCTCTCATGGCTGCATCCCATCAGATCCCAAGGACTTGTGTGTGCCTGGTGTGTTTAAGTGTTTCCTAACCTTGCCCTTCTCAACTGAGGGCAAGTCTTTCTTCCTCCAAAAATAAGTCCATTAAAAGCAAGATAGAGCCCATGCTGCTATCAGTATTAAGCTCTTTGATTTTAATCTGATGGGACGTTTTGTTTTCTCTTTTTTTCCCATCAGAGTGATCCTGGAAGGTGCTGAGCATCCAAAATTCCACTGGCAGTTTCTTGGCCTCTGAGCTCTCAATAGCATTTCACAGGATCAGCCTCTCCAGAATCACTTAGGAGTTTTGTGTGTAAAGTTGAGGAATGAATCTTGGAGATATGACATAGATTTTGTTTGTTATTTTAGGCCACTTTATACTTGATCCTTGATCTGATCTTCAAGGTCAGTGTTCCTGTCTCTTTTTAAAGATAAACAAGTTTGTATCCTTCTTTGGCCAAGACATCACATCTCCAAAGTATGTGTGACAGAGCTGCAGTTTACATTTCATCTGCTCCAGCAGTTGGTTCTGACAGCTGCTGGGAGAGGAGCATAGTGCTGCTCCCTGCCTGCCTCCATCATTTCTGTAATTCCTTCTAGCAGCAATGTCCTGGGAAAGTTTTTATCTGACCTGGGTAGGTGATAACACAGTGCTCACACTCATGTGGAAAAATGGTGATGTTCTTGTACCATTAGCAGGGTTTGGAAGTTCCTGTCTTCCTTCCCTCTTGTGCTCTCTACCAAGAACCTTCACACTGGGGGATATTCTTCAACTATTCCACACCAGGCCTTTAACAGAAAGAATTGGTGGCAATTTTCATATGTCTCAATACATTTATAGTGCAACTTTTGTGATTTTTTTCTGGATTTTTTTGTTAAGCTTCTCTCATTTTTCAGTCCACAAATCACCACTTTCTCGAGTTTCCCATAATTTGGTTCCCAGGACCAAAAAGTTAAGATAAAATCTTAGTCAGTAAAGTGAATTTCTGGTGGGAAATGTAAAATTGCAGAAATTGCCCAAATGGCAAAAAGTCTGAACTTAGATTTCATTGTGACTTGTTTTTTCAATATAGTATTGTATGTAATATAATATTATTTTTAAAAGTGGTGGCATAAAAGAGATCAGAATTGCAAAGTTCAAACTATGTGGGGTTTTTTTGGGAAGGCTGAATAGGGATTCAAAGACAAAAAACTGGTTTCATTTGAAATTTTGGTTCTGTTGAAATTTTATTAGAATTGGCATGTTAATCCTAGTAATTTATCCCAGGGAAATGGATCAATTTTAAACTGTCATTATTGTATTATCATGGTCAGCATTTGCAGAGGTCTTTGCATTATTTTTCTGTGTTCTGATGGGTGAACAAGAAAATTTAGGAAAAATTGCCTGTATTTACAAGGAATTTCATTCTGACTCTGTAGCCTGTCCTTTCCCACTTCTCTCAGCTTTTAAAAGAAATTCTGGGTATGTTACCAGAGATCTTTTCTCTGGAACACAGCTGGGAAGAGCTGGCAATCTAAACAAAAGGGAGAAAGGGTAGAAATGTTAATGTCACCACTCTGTAATGGAGCTCTGATAAACACACAGGAGTCACCAATTAACCCTGGGACAGAGCCAGGAACTGAGCCCTGTGACACAGTCAGTCCCTGGGTGCAGCACAATAAAATCCTCTTTTGCTCAGGAGCTTTGCCATAGGTGGCAGCAAGTGAGAGGGAGTAAAAACTGAACAATTGGCTGTTTATTTCCTTGTGGTGGTTTACATCCCTCACCTGTAGCACCAGCACTGAAATTAACTTATAGTCACCACATTGAATAAAGCCATTGTCTCAGACACAGTCTCTTTAACCATTTAGAAACATTTATTTTCATTATTAAGACACTTGGATGACATGACACAGTTTTCTTAAATCCCATAAATATTCCTGCTCCTGGTCTGAGAAAAGTAGTTAATGAAATGCTGGCCCCTACTACAAACTGTAAATAGGTTTATTTCTCTACTACAGAAAGATGCCGTTGTAGTGAACAAAGGAACTTCCTTCTATTATTTGTGAGCTGCAGGAGGCTAAACAATCTGTTGCATTATAAACTGCACTCACACACAGATATTCACATACACTGCAAAAGAATTCATGCTTTGTCTGGAGGAAAATGAAGTCCCAGAGGTAATTTCTGGACTGTGTGGGAAATAATGCCTCCTGCAGAAAATTTACAGCTATGATTGTTTAATTGAAATGAGAAATAGAGTGGTAAATGTTTTTAACAAAAGCATTCAATAGTTTCATGTTTTTCAACTGACTTCTACCACTGCTAATTTATAGAAATCCTAAATCCTGCATAGAGTTTCAGGTCGCTTCACAGGCACTAGTTTGACTAAATTCAATATATTGTTTTGATCACATCATAAATTTAATCATTGATTATGCATCTAGTTTGAACTTATTGCTGCTTTACATTGGAAAGAATAGATTTTATACCAAATTTCATAAAACATCATTTGGGAACAGCATCAGTAAATACAATAAATGTTTATTTCAGTGAATAACTGGCAGTAAGGGCTGTCTGAGGAACAGCAGATTATTTGTCTTGAGAAGGGTCTTTTCCACCTGTGTTTAGAAGAAAGTGAACATTATAGTATAATATATACAATTATATATTATGGTGCCTTCTGCAGAGCCCAAGGCACCATTCAGTTCTTGTCCTGGGCTGATGCTGGCAGCCTCCTCACATGACCCTGCTGTGCTTGGGCTGGAGGCTTCAAATTGATCAGACATGGTTTTAGTTCAGAGGCCCCTGTTCCCTGCAGGAACTGCCCTTGGCACACTCAGCCTGATGATTTTTCTCATCTGTTGGCATGAATTTACAGTATGGATAAGCACTGTGTTCATCTGCATGGAAAAGGGGCAACTCTGGAATGAAAGTCAAATTTCTACTAATTTTCTTGAATTAGAGCTGAGCATGACTTTTTTTTCTGGAAAGAAGAAAGTGTGGTTTCCCAACCTGACTGCAAAAAAAAAAACTCCAAACAAAACAAAACCCAAAAACAAACAACAAAAAAACCCACCAAGAAAGCAACAAACTTTCTGACATGTCTTTTTCTCTGGTTATCTCAGAGTCCTTCACAAGCTTTCAGGGAGGTTTATTAAACCCCACGATCTTGCCTTTACTATCCTTCCCCTTTCCAGCTGTTCTTGCCTTCTGAGATCTCTGATCATGTTTCTTTGGAGTTTTGGGGGGATTATCAGCAGGTGCACTATTTCCTTTTTTGCTCTAGCTCCTGTGTCAGTAAAAGGAGCATAAATGCCTGCTCCACAGCAGCTGGGAGCCAAAGCTTATAAAGCCCATTGAGATGGGTGCATGCTAATGGCAGATAAGGGTAGGTTAGTGATTGTTATTTCTTTGGCTTAATTGATAATAGGAATAATTGAGATTGAAGATAAAATTTAACCCTTTGGACTTATGTAGATTTGAGAGTCTGTATTGTTTTCACCTACTGACTCTTTCTGATGAGGTGAATTTTATCCCTCAGGAGAAAAAAATTGATCCCAACAGTAACACTGAAGAAAACTCCTGTGAAATGCAGAGGGGGGGAAAAAAAAAGCCTTGTATGCCGTTTAGATCCTCTGTCCCTTTCTCCTCAAGTCTGAATCCACTTTTCCTTTGCATAAGACTGCCATTAAACAATGAAAAGCTCAAGGCAGTTGTGGTCTTGCAGTCACCATTTAAGGGATGTTGGGAGTCAGAGAGAAGCACTAAATTGCTTGTCTAGTGATAAGCCAAAGCTATCATTCACTGCATGGGTTTTGGCCCAGAAAAGGGGCTTGTATTAACTCTGTGCTTGCAGAGAGTTCTCCTAGTATGGCTTTTTAAATGCATTTAAATCCCTTGCTCTTAACCAGTGGTGCCCAGAGCAGCTTTTATGGTTTGCTTTGAGGAGAGCTGAGAACTGTAGATGAATGATGCAGATACAACCAGGTATTTCCCTGCAAAATATCTATCCATCTATAGCTATTCAACTTCTCCTGTTGAGTTTAAACTAATAATTTAAAGATAACCATCAGGCATTTTTCAGCAAACCCCTCACTGAAACAATTGCATGTTTCATAGTTTCCAAAAGCTTCCACAAAAGTCAGCAGATTTATGATTTAAAGAAAAACACCCTATCACATTCAACAGCTTGTAAAAACAAACTTCCTCCCCAGTTAGGCATTCCCTGATCACAGTGTAATCTTTTTAAGGGCAATTACTGGATAGGAACTTTTTAAAATGTTTAGTTGAAGGTTTCTTGTTGTCTCAGTGAATTGTTCACGTTGAGCATGTACTTCTGTTTGCTCTGGTGGTGCACTTGAGCTGCACTTGCTGACAGTATTAAATGCAGCTCAGTGCAAACAGCTTGTGAAAAGAATCTGACTTTTAGCGAAGAGGAAACAATCCTCAGCATCTGAAAATACAGGAACTTGTGTAGAAATTCAACATCACTTCTCTGGTAACTCACCAGGCTTTCAGGGCTGCCGGTGCTTTTGAGAACTGGTCCTCACCTCATGGGGTCACAGTTCCTCCCTCTTGGGCTTGGAAAAAGGGGCAGTTCTTTCCTCCCCAGGTAGCAAATGCAGCCTTGCAGGTGGGACTATTGCCATGATATTCAGTTTTTCACTTGGAGACTGAAAGTAACGTGAGGAAAATTCAGCACTAGAGCCAACCCAGTGTCTGGTTAAAGTTAGGGTGTAAAGTTAATAGGGTCTTCAGCATCTTCTTGCTCTTACTTATTTAAGAAAAAAGAAAAAAGATGTGATCTTTTGCTTAGACAGCTAGTTTCCTTTTTCCTAATGCATGTATGTCTGAGTTATGGTCCCAACGTTTCCCTGTCCCTAGGGAGCTGAGTCTGCTTCAGTCAAAAAATGGCAGCAATGTTTGAACTTGCTCATATGGTTTGGCTAAAAAAACCCAGTGAAATCAAAATTGCTTTCAGTTGCTCAGCAAACCGTCCCCATATAATGCTGCACACTACTTAGGAATATAACCACAGGAAGATCAGGAAGCTGGGAGATTTCTCAGAAAACATAACTGGACTCTATTTAACTTATTCTCTGAGGTACCTTTAAATATTCAGTTATGTAATAAATGTGGTCAGGGATTATTTGTTGAAATGGTTTATGTGTGTGTTGGAAAGTGGCACCTCATCAGAACCACAACTTTTTTCTTTTTCTGAAATATTATTCCATTTTCAATAAAACTTTCAACAAGAGAGATATTTTAAGTGCAAGGCAGAATTTGGTGGGCCTGGAACTGGGACTGGTAGCTGGGGATGTCCATCCAGGAAAAGTTGTTAATCCAGAAAATGTGATAACAAACAAATTAGTGCACATGGCCTGTAATTAGAATTTAACTGGAAATTAAAAGACAGTGTATAGCAATGGGAAGACAAATGTAATGGAACAGATTTCCAATTGAAAGAGCAAAAATACTCATCTGATAAGGCACAGATTCTTATTTAGTTAATAAGGGCTTCATGAGCTTCTGTTTGTGAAAGAGGTGATGTGTGTGTTTGCCTCTAATTGCAGAGGGGGAAGGGGAGACACTGTCAGGTCCATTCCATTCTTGTATTTTTAAAAAATCTTCAAAATTGTCTTCATCTTGCTTCCATATGGTACCAGGCTTTGAGCTTAAGATGAGATGGAACAATAAAACTGTTCCCTTCACAAATTTGTTTATAAACTCAAGCTTCATACAAGCATTGAATTAGTTGCCCAAATAGAAGCTAAGTCACACTGTGTAAATTTTGTGCCTTTTCTTGCGGTTGTATTCATAGTTATAGTGACATTTCTCAACAAAGTCTGGGAACAGGGAAAATGTGACAAAGAACTGGAGCAAGACAGAAATTATCAACATAAGAATTCTATAATGCTTAGAATGATATTAATCAGCAAAAGATTATTTTGTTTCTCTTTTCTGTCTATTTCTAGTCTGAAATATCTGCAAAATTTTAAAAAGTAATGCATCATATTCTCACCAGGGGAGTCTGAAAACCTTGAAAAGCCTAGTTAAAAGTGCAATAAGGTACTTTCTGTTCCTTTAAAAGAATAGAATTAAGAACATGTCATTTATTGCACAATGGTAGAAATTAATAAAACCAACTTGGTGTTCTTAAAAAGAGGAATGATATTTGGAGAAGTTATGTTGCTGTGGGTCACAGTGAATGTAATTGTCATCACTAAATCAAAGATGACTCTAAATTTAAATTTCAGGCCCATCAATTTTAGGCTTCTAAGAGACCATCAAATCATTTCAGTTTTAAGAGAGCAATAGAAAATTGTAAGTTGTTTGTTCAGTATTCTCAAAAAGCAGCAACCTCCTGAGAAATGACGGACTTGAAAACCAGAAAGCCTATTCAGATAGTGATGGATTGAATGGAGTACCTATTTTTGAACTGATGGAGGAAAATATGAAGATTTACAATGAAATAATCTAGAATAGTTACAGGTGCATCCTACCTGCTGAGTCATTCACATCCCAGAACACTACACAGTTTTAGCACCCAAACTGCTCCCAGAATGTGGTACCTGAGAAGATGTGATAACAGAAACAAATTAGTGCACATGGTCCATAATTAGAATTTAACTGGAAAGTAAAAGATAATGCATAGCAATGGGAAGACAAATGTATTATGGAGATTTTTATGTCTTTATTTATTTATATATATATATGTATAAATATTTAAATAAAGACATAAAGACCTCCCTAAGACATTATATATATATAGATATATTTATTTATAAACGTTTTTATGGAGGTCAGCTCCAGTGGAATGTCCCAGCTATAGCAGTTATAGCTGGCAGAAGGGGAAAAAAAAGATTTTAACAAGTCTTAATTTAACTTAGTTATAAGATACCTATAGATATAAGATACCTGGTGCCATCATCATGGACATGTTCCTAATTTCTCCTGCCTACACCACGCTCTCAGCCAGCCCAGATTCGGCATTGAAGCCCTGACACAATTCCTGCTAAGCCTTGGAAGTTGGAATTTGATGGCATTTTTCCTAGATTTTTTACATCAATTCCAAAATACCAAGACTTTGAACTGGCTTTACTGTTCCTAACTTTGGCCATCTGAAAGTTAGGCCTCAGTCTAAACTGGGCTCACACTTTCAACTTTGTCAAAAGACCAGAGAGAAGGGAACAAACCTAAAACCCATCAGAGAGCAATTTGTGTGTTATTTTGGGAATGTATTTTAGGGATGGGGTTAATTTCTCCATCTCCCACTGTTATTCACACAAAGCCTAGGTTAATTGTAGGGCTCCCCATTGGAGAAATGGGCCCTTCCCAAAATGAAATCCCAGAAATGCTTCCCTGTAGTGCAGAACAAGCACAGGAACTGCAGTCTGGATGGCCACCTGGAAAGCCCAGCTCTGGAAATCCTGTGGTGAGACTGAGTTGTTCTGATTGCTGCTGTTTTCTATACATCACCATTTTTTTCTGATCACAGCCACACCAAGCTACCTTCTTGTGTCTTTTAGGAGAAAATAATCCCTGTGTAAGGAATTGCAGCTCTCTGAGGCTGTTTCTCTACTGTTCTGAGGATCAAAGTGGATATTGTAATGAAACTGAAATTTTCATTCTTTAATGAAAGCAGAGTCTGACCATCATGGGTGTTGTGTTGTGTCCTGTTACTTGACCAGGGTGAATTCCTTCCGCCTGATTGCTCTCTGGGATGGCCAAGGCTTAAATTGGCAGTTCTGAGAGTGCTCAGGACAGATGAGATGTGGATTCATTAACTCCCTGCTTTCCTTAGGGGTCTTTAACCTTCCTCAGTTACTTTTTAGTTTTAATTGAATTAATGCCTATTTTGACAGCACTAGAAACAGATATTTCAGTTTGGATTATTTGTACTTTTGAAAGAAATGAGAGTAGGGCAAGACAAAGACATTGCTGAAGAGAAAAGGTGATTTACACTGTGATTGACCAGCCACATGATTGACAGTGGTAGCACTCAGGACTGAGAAGACATTTAATCATGCATTAATATATGGTACTACTTAATCCTACTTCAGAACTTACTGCTTGGGTCTGCAGCTGTTTATTTTTAAATTTGGTTGAGAAGCAAATCCAATTTGCTTCTCCTTGGATTGAATCTGCAGTTAGAAAATGAGCCCTCTCCTGAGCAGGACTGATGAAATTAATCTTTGTAGGGTGCTCAGACATGGCACACCAAGTACCTGGATAGAGAGCTGACAGCCAGGACTAGGCAAATTAATAATTGCAAATTACTAATTGCTTTCCTTCAGCTCAGGCTTTTTGGGGTTGCTTTGTGACCTGTTATGTGGTCCCAAGATACATGTGTTAACTATGAAGAATGTGACTGTAAAATACAGATTTGTCAGTGACAGAGCCATACTAGAATGATAGAGAAGCTTCCTTTTTCTGCTCTATTACTTTTCTTCACACAGCAGGGTGGTTACATGAAGATTGGAAAAATTTTGTGCAGAGGCAAATAGCAAGAAAACCTTGAATTCTGTCAAGAGTACCTTTCTAGGATGTGAAACAACATTCATAGTGGGATATAATAAAACATGGGTTTCCTCATAAATATACCTGATCCAGCCTTTAGCTGCCTGCTTACCAAGATTTGAATCGAGCTAGGAATGATCCTAGTGTCACTTTCCTTTCAAGGAAATCTGTTGTGCACATTTTCTTGACTAAGAGCCCACAGTGTTTCTATGGTTTTGCCATGTGATAGCATAACGTTTGTTTGAATAAGGACCTTGGAGGTGTTCCTGCTCCCCAGAAAAAAATGTGTCCCTGGACTCGGGACAGTACATAATCAGGCTTCTGAAAAGTTATTGTGTTTTTTAAAAGGAAAATGGTAACAAAACTAAAGAACCCAAAAAATGCCTGGGCCACCAGTTCTGGAGGGGAATTCTCCCAGAACCCTTGCTGCAACACAGGAAAACTGCAATACCATTTTTGTGCTAAATATTAACAGCACTACCAGTGTTCCTGACACTCTGAGATGTTGACAATGTGAATCCGGAGGTGATATATGTGTTTCAGCCGTTTGGGCTTTTGACCTTTTCAATATTTGTTTGCCATTTCATTCTCTCACCTATAACCCAGAGATTTATGGCAGAGCAAACTTATTAATCCTAACAACCATGTTTTCATTTGGGAGCTGGACTGACTGTCAATAAACATCAAAAGGACTCCCTGGCTTTCAGGGAACACCTGTGAAAAGAGAAGGCTTGTGCGTCACAGGGCACTGCTGGAGTGAAACATTTATTTATTTATTGTTATTTATGTTTATTGTGCTGCAGTTATCACTGGGAAACCTGGCAGGGCTCCTCATACTCTGGGGAGCTGAACACAAACCTCTTCAAGGGGTACTTTTTGTGTGTATGTCCTTGGCAAGGTTTCAGTGAGGTCTTAGTCTTTTTTATTAATCAAAAGCAATTTCTAGGGCTGAGTCTGCAGCTCCTCCAAAGACAAAGAGTCTTTACAAAGCTGACTGGAGCTGGTTTTGGTGAATAAGCTTTGGCCATGGCCATGGGCCAGAGCCCATTAAAGTCAACTGCGATCTTTCCACTGACTTCTGTGTGTTTTGCCTCACATCCTTGGGGCAGAATGCTGCCACTGTGAGTCACATGAATATATTTTGCCCCACAATTAATTAAAATTAATTGGATTAATTAAACTACTCATGAGATCAAAATGGTAATCAATATGAGAGTGATGGATTAGCAGTGAATGTTGTCATCGCCATAGATAGTCCACATTTTACATTTATTCCTTGACTTTTGTGTTATTTTATCTTCAAGAAGTAACAACTTTAATTTGTGATTATCCTGCTTGCTTGCATTTGCAGTGTCCATTCTTATAATGTTTATGCATTAATTTGTGAGGTTTAGTTGCAGATGAAATCTATATATTTTTAAATTTTCAGCAGTTTACTGAAGAAGGGAATTGGATGATATTGCAAAAACGTATAAAATTTAAGGCACTAGAATTACAAACATAACATTGAAATAAGTGGCCTGAGCTTCAAAAACAGCAAATAATAATATTATAAATTTTTGTATCTGAATGCATTTGTAAAAAGTAGTCTTTTTTTTTTATTGAAGATTAAGAATCTTGGCAAGAAAGACCTTCAGGTTTGACAAGCTGCTTTTTCTGTTTGTGTGTAGGATTTCTAGGTGCCACTCTTACAGGAATTAAAGTTGTTCTCTTGGTGCTAGCAATATAGATACTCATCCACCTCTAAAATGATTCCATTTTTTTTTCCTAATTATGCTGTTTACAAACAGCTTAAATGCAGCATCAGCTGTGAAGAAATTAATTGGGCATTGCCACCCACTCTCCAAATGTTATCCAAGTGAAGTGTATGTTTTTAGGGAGTGTCTTCCTGGGCAGAGGGGGTTGTCCTGGTGTTCTGAGTCATCCAGCTGGCTTCCATGGCCCTGCCACCTTTTCCCTTTGCAGTGGAGGTGACTCCAGCACACAGCAGCATTGCCAAGGCTGCTCAGGTCCATGGTGTGACTCCAGTGCAGGTGGCACGTGTCTCTGGGAGCACTTGAACCACCCCACACTCACATTTTGAATCCTCCACACTACACTGACCTGCCTGCCAAAGATTGCCATGCCATGAATGTGAGCCCAGCATCCAGTAATAATATTTGATGATATCCACTTCTGGTTATAAACAATTTGCCACAAAACCAAAAAGTACCAATTGTTCTCAGAACCTTCTTACTTTTCCTTCCTGCAAATTCATGCTTCCTTAATCTTCCTAGATGTTTTTTCTTAATCAGTTTGTTTTTCAAGCATTTAGTTTATGGGTTTATTAATTTACCAAGAACTTTTTCTAGTAGCATGATTTGCCTGTGTTTTTCCAACAGGAAATGAAATCAAGATTGGTGAATGATGCCAATTGTCAAAACTTTATTAACAGCAGAGAAATGTTTTTGGAAAAATTTGAGTTTTACCACCTGTGCTCTCAGTCCTGAAGATGGTTTTCTGTGAGGACTTGGGAAAATCTCCTCCCAGCACTCCACCTCTGTGTGACATAGGAATAATGTCTTATCCAGCCTAGAAAAAACAGAGTTGAAAGTAGAAATAGGAAGTCTGATGATAGGAATGAAAACTGTTGTAGCTGAGCCAGATCTTGGAGCCTTGAGGGTTTTAGAAATTAGTTTTTGATGTCCAGTTCATCATTCTCAACAGTTAAAAATAAAAAAGCTAGAAGAATAAAGCCAAACAGAATGTGACAGAATCCTTCGCTCACTTTTTACTCAGACAATAACTGGATTTTCAGCCAGAAGTTGCTTATGTGCATGCTGAACAAAAAAAAACTATTAGGGGTCCCTAGAGGGGTAGATAATTTTTTACTGTAATCTGTGAGAGTGTCTTCTGTGACATCCACTGCGTTGGATGGGTTGGATTGAATTGTACAAGAAGAGTAGAAAAAAGGCAAACAGACCCCAAAATTAAATGCCACATTACTCAATGGAAATCTGCTTTCAAGTGTTTTCAGAATGGCAGTTGTTTATTCCAGCTGGATAGTACAAAATGTCTCCTTTTGCCCAGATATTGCTAGGAAAATCATCTTTCTTTCCTAAAACATGTTAGTTCTGCTGCGAGTTCTGTTGGGTTTTGCTGGTCGGTTTGTTTTTTGTTTTGTTTTTTTTTCATTGTTTTCTTAGAGTTATCCTTTATGGAATTAATATTAATCTGCAGATATATGTAAAAGAACAGAGTGGTGTCCTGGCTTCTTGAGTTTGTGCCTTGCGTCACAAATCCAGGGAGAGTGCAGCGGTGGTTATGTAGCCAATACAGCAGTGGCATGGTCTGAAGCCTTGAGATTGGTGATGGATGGACAACGGCAACCTCACAGTGACAGGAGAGCTTTTTTTGGAAAACTCCTCAACAGCAGTGTACTGGCTTCACTAAGGCGAACTAAAGGAGTTATTGATTGGAACCACGTGTATCCATGACAAAATAAAAGGAAAAAAATGTTTGAAGGAGAGATAGAATCAAATGGGAAGATTGGGTCTAACACATATTTAATGTGATGCTGAAAAGCCTGAGCAAATTCACTGGGACCTGAAGAATAATCCAAACCAGCTTTAAGTGAGGTTCTGAAATTGAAAGCTATAAAGCTTAGCTTATGGACTGATACACAAACTGATGGCTCTTTGAGGGTTTGGCATCAAGCCATCCAAGTACTGAATTTACAGCAGATGGTGAGGGTGTTGCAACTCTTAATCTGCTAGAGGTAATATTAAAAAAAATAGACTAATACTAACAATGCTAAAGTGCTACTTTTTACATTTAAACTTTTTGCATTTTAAACAATGTTAAAGTGCTACTTTTTCTTCCTGACACCCTCAGTAACAGGGAAAATATGAATACAAATGCTGGTCTTTCCTTCCAGCAGGGAGCTTTTCTTGTCTCTACTGGATTGACTCACAAAATGTCTTTTTATAACAGGTTATTTTGATTGCATTTTCTGTGTACAAAACCTTCTTCTGTAAAATGTGTGTGAATTTGCATTCCTGGTTTATTACATGCCTGTTGCAGTTTTTAGTGGGCCTGTAATGTTTACAGTATGGAAAGAAGAGGGAACTTGTTTGTAGTACTGTATTCTTTGTGTGATTTGACAGAGAATTAGGGAAGGTTGGTTTGGGTGTGGGAATTGTGCTATTACATCTACAGGGGGGAAAATCTTTGGAGCTCTATATAAGCAAAGTCAGGGTTTTGATGGCTGTGTGTGGAAATTCACATTTGTTCTCCACCAGAAATTTCTTTCACATTTGCTCTCCACCAGAAATTTTTCTCCTCTAAGTTTTGGGAAAAAGCCATGCAGCAAGTAATATTTTTTTCCATACCAGTGGATCCCAAAACACCTTATAAAAGCATACATTTGTAGCAAAACAAATCTGCCTCTGTAAGGGCTGCAGCATAAACCACCTAGATAACCATTGCAGAGCAGACTTGCAGACCTAAGAATGTTTTCCTGTCCCAGACTTTTTATCCTTATTAAAACAACTTACATTATCAATGTACCGCAGACATAACCAGAATTGTTGAGGTTTGCCAATTAATTTTGTTAGAATAACCCAAGTTAAGGAGGTAACATCAGATTTACCAGTCTGGGTTGTACCAGGGATGTCTGGAGCAGTTAAAGCAGTGCAATAGAGAAATGAATTGAGCCCTTTTTCAACAGAGCTGGTTTTTAGTGACTTTCACTGTTATAAAATTGAATGACACATTTGTGAATTACGAATTATGGAATTAAGAATTGCAGTTTTGTGTAGCTCATACTTTAAGGGCTACCTCTACTGTTAAGTTAGAAAGAATCTCCTTGAAAAAACACATTTCAGTCTGACTAATGTTTCATAGGAAGCAGAGACTGTGCCATAGGGGTTTTTATGTGGAACAGAACCTATTAAGCACCTCATGATGTGGAGGCAATTCCAATTACACAAACAGAATTTTCTAGATTTACTGGCACAGTTACATTTCAGTGTTACAACAAGTGGCCACTGGTGTACTTTAAAGCCAAAACAGCATTCAAGTAGTCCCACCCTGGTAATTTTCTAGCCTGGGTTTGGAGGCAGTTACTTGGAATCCACATCCAGTAAAAAAAGGCAATAACAACTCGCCTGTTCCTTCTTCCTAGTTCAACAGTATTGTCTTTCTGGAAAACCTACCCTTGTAACTCAAAGCTATATTAAAGGAAAATGGCCAACATAATCATCTTTTTAAATCTGAATCATATCTCCTTTTAGGAATGCACTGAAAACCAGTAAATGCTGGTTCATTTTCGTCTCCATGACGCACACGAGATAGGGCAGAGCTGACCAGCTGCAGTGAACCCGCTGCTGAGCTGGGCCAATAGATTGCTCCATACTCCAAGCAGATGTTTCTCTTTTAGACTAATGGAGCTCTTGCAGACCATATTCCTTCCCAAGAGAAAACACCAGCACAGTTGGAAGCTGCAAGGACTCATCTCAATAACAGAAGCAAGGTGCCAGCTGCATCAGCCACAGTTTATTAATAAAAATCCATGAACAGAACAGCAATTGCATTTTGTTTTAGCTTGTTTAAAAGAAAACCCACATAAAACAACACTTTTTCTTCTCTGTGTGGCCCTCTTAGTTGTAGTGTTTCTTTGTCCTATAGCAATAGAGCTCTATGTGAGAGAAGAGGAAATTAATCTCTTGCTATTTGCCTCGCTGTTGCTCTGTCAGTCATAAAATGAGAGAGAAAACAATTTGTGTAAATATTCATTGTTAAAATCCACATCACATGTGATAATTGATACTCTGACTGTGCCCAGGTAAAAATAAGGAGAACTTCATTATGCTTTGAGAGCAGACTGGGTTTGATTTGAGCCTTATACCTGGAAGTACCTCTTCTAGTGTCAGTCCATTCATATTTGTTTGTGTCAGTGTAAGATGAGAGAAATGCTAATTATTTTTCTCTAGGGTAGGATGACAATGAACAGAGCTAGGCTTCTATATTAGACTTTGAATAAGAATTGTTTGCAATTCCTTGAAACATCCTCTTTCCTCTTGGGACTTGTACATCTGTCTTTGTCTAGTCAATGGTTTTGAGAGCTGCTTTTAAAATGATAATTAATGCTGGGGTTCTTATGCAAATGAGACCTGAAACCTGGAGAGCCAAATTTCATAGAAAGGACATAAAAGACTGGGGACTGGGGAACAGTTTGTATTGCTTCATTTCTGTTTTCCAGAAGCAGTGGCAAAGAATTGAATCTCTTCTCTTGGAGAAAATGTTTTAAACTTATGGAACAAAAATGTCTCTACCTCTGTCTCTCTGGGTCTGGTTTTTTTTTTTTTTTTTGTATTATAGTTGAGTTCAGACTTTACCTGGCTTCTACAATACACATGTTTCTCCCTGGAGAAATACAGTGAAGGGGATGTGCTAAGGATTTCATCTGTTGGCAAGAAGACAAGAGTGGGGAAAATTAAGATGTTAGTGTCAGAATCCTCCTTTTCAAAGCATTTAGGGAAGGTAGAGCACCCAGTAAAACTCACCACAAAATGGGAACTGCTGCTGCTTCCAGCAGCCCAAGTTCTAGGCAGCTTGCTGCTCATTTTTCATGCTGTTCATGTTGAGTTTTGGGGCAGGTAACCATTATTAGCCCTCAAAAGTCCCACAACACAACAAGCATTACACTGTGGCCACCAACACCAGCTCTAAGGCTTTTTTGCCCTGATGAAACCTCTGTCTCTGGTGTTGAGTAGGGAAATTACCAGTTTCCATTATAGTACAATTGAAAGGGAATGTCAACCAACACTGTATCTCACATTTCATTGGCTGCACAGAAGTGTTGGCTTTTAATAACATCTTCTTAAGATTATTTATATAGTCTATTTGCCATTATCCATATCAGTTCATGCCCTTTGTGTATTTTAGATAACATTGTTGTGTTTCCTTTGACTTTACATTTGGTGTGCTGTGAACTTGCCAATAGTGAGAGCAGAGTGCTTGCCTCTGTCTGATCCCTTCCCCAGGCTGTTTATTAAGGAACAACTCATTATTAGAGATTGTAAATCCAGCTTTTACACTGGAGGTCTCTGTAGCTACACTTTCAGGGGCTCTTTGTGCTTCTTCTGTTTAAAATTATATAGGTTGTTTAAATGCTGAGAAATCATTACGGAGTGAAATGAAACCAGTCAGGCAAAGCTCGGCACCTTTTACTGCCTGGTTCTGGGAGACTGTGCAGTGGGCAAACCTGAATTCCCCTAGAGGCTGATCTTGCTCAGATCTGGGAGTTAGGCTTGCTTTTCTCTAGAAAACTGACCACCCACATGAGCTTTAATCAGATCCAAGCTCCTTCTGCCAGCTCTATGGCTCTCCTGACAATTTTTGAGCAGGATCCATGAAGATCCATTTAATACACTAACCAGAGCAGCCTCCTGGGAACCTGTACTGTTGAAGAGCTGGGATAAGGCATTAGACAAAACCATCTGAACCAAACAAAGTGTATAGAAAAAACCCTGAACTGTCATCTAATTGCAGCTAAACACTTGCAAAAAAAAAAAAAAGGAATTAATATTGACTGGATTGCTAATGACCTGCAGATGCTGATTGCTAATGATTAAAAATGTAAGCATAAGGAAGAAAAGATGCTTTCAGACCCTACAAAATCTAAGCAATAGCTGTGGCTGAAGAAAGAGGTTCCTGAGTAGATAGGATGCAAATTATTACAGTTCTCCCTGCCTGCCTAAAAGCAAATACAAAAAAAAAAAAAAAAAAAGGCATCAAGGGCGGAAGACAAGAAAACAGCTCTTCCCAGAGTACAGGCATCTATGAACCATCATATTGGCCTCTAAGCTCATCTGACCTTCCAGTCATTTGGGAATCAAGGCCCTGTAAAGTATTTGTTCAGCCTCCTAAGAGCTTTGAGGATTAAGAAAGTATTGTCATTTTGGATTTTTTTTACCTCCTTCTGGATCTTAGACTACACATTTCAATGGCCAAATCATAACTGTGAGACTGTAGAACTTTTACTTGTGCTGACAGCGAGGCACATGGCATTTTTATTTTTTGTTTTCAGTTTCTAGTGTTAAAAAAAACATTCTACAGTGTAGTCTTTAATTTGTATTACAAGACAGCCTCCCTCTCCAGAAGAAAAACAATATTTGATGCAAAAATTCCTCCTCAGAAAGGCTTCCAAAAATGAAACAGAGAAACAGATTATTCTTTCCAGAATCTGTGTTAAGAAAGGCTCTGAGCAAGCTCCCTCTTAGGGAGTACCCAAGAAGTAATTCTCTCTTTTTAGGACCACAGAAGCCACCTAGGGTGCTCCTGTGTGATTAAAAGCCAAGAACACCTGATTGCTCTTAGAAAGGAAAGGTGTTTAGTGTTTCCTGTAGCTGGGGAGGACTGTGAACCAACAGCGCTGGTAATTCAAAAAGGAAACACAGATTTGTAATTCTGACTTTTTCATGACAAGTACCCTTGGGACAAGGGTTACCTTCCACCAGCCTGCTCCCACTGACACATTTCCACAATTTGCTTGCAGCCCTTTGCTGGCTATATCTGGTTTTGCACAAAATCTTGTCCCCATCCTGAAAGCTCAGGTCAGTTATTCCTCTGCCTGAAACTTGGATGCCCCTTTCTCTGCTGTCCCCCTGTCCTTCCTATCCTTCTCCTTCAGGTCATTGCTCAGCTCCTGCTATTCCCACACCATTTTGCAGTTTCATTTTTATTTCCACTATTTGCACAACAACCTTTTCAAAGTTTATATCAGAAGTTTGTCCTCTTCTTCATTGCTGATATATTGGTTGCTGAGCTCTTTCTGTAAGGGAAATCACAATCCTGCTTGCCCCAAAGAGAATTTAAGTGCTTCATAGTGGAAGAAACTCTGTGCCCTTTTTTTTTTTTTTTTGGTGTTTCAAACTACCAACTGCTTTTTTAGATCTGTAGTTTTAATAAAGGACACACAGCACTAGAGACTGGAGTAAAAAATGGTGTGGAGTGGCTGGTGTAAAAATGGCATGTTCCTGATTTCATGTAAGTATTCTGAATACCCTGAAAGATAAAAAGAGTTAAACTGAGGTATGCTCAAGGATTTTGTGATAATGGAAAGCTGGAAGGGAATTGGTTTGTGGGTTTCAAGACAGAGTTCACATTTATTCACTCCCATTAACCTTCATCCCATTAACCACTCCCATTTCCTTCATCCATTCAGCAGATAAAGCTGCTCTCTAAACCAATAGCTGTTAGGCTTAAGATATTTCCTATCATAGTTCTGGAACAAAACCATTTTCATTTGTTTCAAACTGGAGTAATTTCCACTTTATAGTGGTAAAACCAATACGTATATATTATACATGTCTCTATATATGCACGTGTACACAAAGATACAAAATAAATTAAGATTAGTGTATCGTGAAAAAATGGAACTGGAATAATTCAGCTATATGAATGAATTTTAACATGAGCAAAATCACTAACCTCTCTAGAGAATGCTATGTGTTCACTGAACAATTGAAAAAATGAACCTTTTACTATCTTGGCAAAGGGATGCTTGATTTTTGAGGTACTTGGAGGATTTATACTTAAATGTATACTCATAAAAATTTGCATTTTTATTGCCTCAGGACATTAATTCAATGCTTAGCTTTCTATTTTGAGTGAATCAGTCAGGTCTGGTTTCAGTTTAGGGTTGCAGCAACTACTGCTGCTGTTCTGTTCTTTAGCAGAATTGTCCTGTGTCTGAGCTAGATGTCACCTCCTTTACCTTTTCCCTGGAAATTCCCCAGGAAGATCAGGCACGTGCTGTACACCTCTCTAATTTTTTCTTCTACCTCATCTTCATGTCTTCATTCTGGAGGAGGATGCCCAGGTCTCAGCCAGGTAATCCAGCCCAGTCACCCAAAGTTCCTCTTGCCAGGGTCAGGATGTCACAGTCCTTTCTGCAGGGGGGATGAGCACCCCCCTTGCTCCTCGCTGCCTCCTGTCACCCTTCTGCAGCTCCACAGAGTAAATGAACTTTCCCAAACTGCAGCTGTAGCATTTGACTGACTCTGCATGCCAGGCAAAGGCAGTGACCCCTCCACCTTCACCTGCCCTCTCTTCTGCGGCCTTCAAGTATCCCTGTGCATTCCAAGATGCCGTATTTATTTATCTGCTAAATTCCAAATTCTCGTTGTTCATCATGAGCTCATTTAATTTTCTCCAATAACTACTATTCCCAGTCCTCTCTGTCTTAATCAGAGGCTCTTTACTGAACCATTCGTGCTCTGATTAGTTTCTTTATTTTCATTCTAATATCCAAGTGTTGTTTTCCTCTCCAGTCTCCATTCCTTTGTCTCACTTTTCATTCCTCTCTGGTTACAGCAGGTTTAACTCAGGGATCAAATCAGGCTCTGAGGTGCTACAAAGTGGTTGCCAAAGATCCAGAGCTTTCAGATGAGGTGAACAAAACTTAGCTGTGCATTCATGTGCTCTCACCTGGAAAATATCAAACAGGGAGTGAATCTTTAAGAATCTGATTTGGTAAAATGAAAGAAATCTGTTTTGAGCTCCTGTTACCTGTGAATTTTCAAATGGATGTAACCTGGCCAAATTTGGTGACTTTTCAGCGCATGAATAAAGGAGCTGCTCTTCTTTAGTGTCAGGATTGCTGCTCCCATAAGAATGTTCTCTCTTGATGGGGAAGAAGGTAAGTAAGCTGTTCTTAAAAAGAATAATAAATCTCTTTTTTTTTCTGCTGTAATTCTTAGTAATGATTGGCCAGTTTTGGCTGGAATCTTACATCTTCCTTCCCATTTAACTAAAACAAAAAATCAATCTGAAGCAGAAAATGAGCCTGGAAACTTTCAACCAGAACAGTTGGTTTAGTCATGTTTAAGTAACGGGAAATAGTATTGAGTGAACTTGAATAATCTAGGTAGTTCCTATTTTACTTCTAACAGGAGTTTTAGTGTGGAATATGTGTGTGTGTTTCATTGAGTATGCCAAGCTGAAGTCCTTACTCTTTTCACTGTGTAATGAGTATTGTATATTTAAATGTAAGAAATGACTGAGACTTACTGGAAATCAGGAGAATATGTGAGCTCTCAAGGTGTTTCAGTTCAATAAACCAGTTCTGTAGGATGTACTGGATAATAAAATTTGATGCACATCATAAAACTATGTATATTTTAAAAATATATATCATTGTAAAAGTCTGGTGGAAAAAAAGAATTTTTGCTTGCTTTCTTGGGTCTGCCATGGATTTCCTGAGAACGAGCACAATAATTTAGCCTTCTGTTTCCATTTGCCTTATCTTTAAACATTTGTCTACACATAATCCTTTTTCCTCCTCTGTTTCTTATAAATGCTTCTAAAACCAGGATTATTCTTTAAATGGGCCTGTAGGAACTTGCATGTTTGATGGTGCTACTTTTTTCTCTTGATTACTGGCAGAATTTAAAATACTGCTGACACCTCTTTTTTTTCTAAACCTATCCCAATTCCTTATGATAACGTGGTTGGTTTGAATTGTGCTTTAAAACTATTTTAAATAAGCATAATCCCTCGTGTGGGAATCACAGAAGTGACACTAGGCTGATTTTGGGCCTGACAGGAGCAGTGTGAATTTTGTGCTTGCAGTGTAAGTGGCTGCTATTGGTTTCTGCAGACAATAGATATTTTGTCAATGCCCTGCAGCCTCTGTGGAGCTGATACAATGTGGTACACACTCCTGGAGTGCTGAGCTGATGGCTGAACCCATAAATACACTTGTGTTACTCATCAGGAGGTGCAGGCTCCTGCCCAGTGTGTGCCTTGATGGAATGGGCTGGGTGAAAGGGCTGTGTCCAAGCTTTAGCACACAGGTTGTTCAGTACACTTGGATTCAAATCATTCAGTCAGCCACCACAGGAATCTGAGATGACAGGAGACTTCCTTCTGTGGTCCTTTTGTAAGGATGTGCATGTTGATTTAACCCAAACAGAAAGTCACTAGTCAGTATGTATGTAATTAAATGTCTTTGATAACCTTTGATAGTAAATTACCTTGAGCAGTCTGGAATAGATTTAGAATGCAGCAATATTGGCAGTACAGAGAATGACATTTTGTTTTCTGTTTTGACTTGTTAAACCTGACTTGGGTCTTTTTCATCTGTGTATGCACTTTCCTTATCGATGGAACTTCATCTGAGCATCAAAGAGTCCCTTTAGGAAATCCAAATTCCTGGATTATGGAAACAGAGCCTTGGTGACTGAGGTTCTTTTATTAGACAGGTGAATTTCCTGTGGGCTTGGAGTCCTGTGTAACAAAATCACCTTGCTTCCAAACCATGTGCTTTAGTACAAACAAAGAAGCATCATGTCTATCTGAATGTTTCATTAGAAGGTATTAGAAGGGGCCTTTTCCTTTTGTATGCTAATTGTCTGCTACAGCATAACATTTTCACTATGATGATTTTCACTATATTATTATTATTATTATTATTCCTTTACCAACCCAAATGTTTGGAAGGAAAAAAGTTAATTCTCTAAGTACGGATTTGGAGGTTCACTTGGCCAGGAGGGATGTGGGATCAGAATATCCTGCCTGGATGTAACTTGGGGATACATGGAAGTCTCCAGAGGTTTTAGAGATCAGCACCTGATGCTGTAACTGGATAATTGGTCAGGAGGTGTTCCAATCCACATGAAAAGAAAGCTTGGGAAAACAGCCACAGGAGAACTCCTACAGACTTTGATTTGGCACTGAAAGCTTTTGGCTATCATGAGGGTGATCTTGGCATTGACATGTAAAACTCTAGACTGTCGTGAGGGGTTTGGTTTGTGCAGCTCCAGGAGGAAGCAGGAGCTGCTGGATGATGTTCACAATCCCAGCACTCTTAACTTGCACCTGCAGGTGAGGGAAAGAGAAGATGCAAATTCTCAAGCAAGTGAACAAACTGAGAATTATTGAAATATTTGCAGCTGAGCCTTGTGTCCTTAACTAGATCTAGACATTGAGAAAATGTCCTTTGGGGATACCTGAGCTGCCCTGGTGCCAGAGCAGAATGGTTGTGCCAAAGGTGTTTCCCATTCAGAGTGATTTCAGGAAAGCAATGCCACATGGAGATTTCTGGTCATGCTGCAGTCACTTGCTTCAGCAGAAGGAAGAAGAAAAGGGTAATTTGTAGCCAGACATTTTTGTGATCTTCTTTTGTTCTCCTTTCTGTATTTTCTTTAGGTATTTCCTCAAGGAAGCCATGAGGCTGTGTCCCAATATATATTGATTTAATATACAGGTGAATATTTCCATATATTCCCCCTCCAGTTACTGACCAATTGAAACACCTCTCTATTTTGAGGCAGGTATCCAGGAGACAAAGTGATTCCCTGCAAAGTTGTTTCCCTGATGTGTTTTCTTGGGATGTGTTCCCTGTTCTGAGGTGAGCTAGATTTGAGTTTGCTGCAGTTGGATTAGTTTTAGATAAATTTGTCTGTACTATCTTGATATTATAGACAAATATCTTGATATTACAGACAAATATATACAGATATCCTCTTGATATCTCTGAGGAGGGCTTGCATGACATCCAAATGTCACAGATTGTCCAGTAATAAGTGAATTTGATAAGTTTCATGGTGTATCTACCAGTGAAACAAAAATGGGAGCTGCAAGTTTACTTTGTGTTACTTCACACAGCTTCACAGCTTCAAAATTACTTTGAAAATAGAATGTTACTTAGTTTTGGCTGAAATTTGAAGTCAAAATCATCCATAGTTAGTGTGAATATTCTAAAATGTTCAAAGGAATAAATAACAGTTATATGTGACACATATATTTCAGCAGAAATCCCTTTCAGGTGCCACAGATTTAATCTGCGTCAGGAGGAAAGGGCCTATAGAGAGCTAAAATCTTACAATCCTGTTCTATTAAGTGAGTTCTATCAAGTTTCCTTTTCTTTCCCCATAGATTTGAGATTTAATTCCACCCCTGCCCACATCAGCCAAGTGAGACTACAAGTTTGGGTAAACATTTAATATAAAAACCACTTATTTTTATCTAGAGAAACTTCTTGTATGCTATATCTCTAAGAAATTTTCCTTCTGAGTGAGGGAATTTGGTTTTAGCTAAACTGACTATGGGGTTTGTTGTTTTTTTTTTTTTCATGAAAAAGAACTTTTCGGTTTGTTTGTTGTTTTCCATTTGTTTGTTTCCTGATTCTAAGGCAACGCTTGCAATCTTTATTGATCTTGGCCTTGGAGCACTTGAATTTAGGGAACCTACAAGACCCTTTATGCATCCAAATTTTTAGTCCATTTCTTATTTAACCAGAACTCCTGGATGGACCAGAGTTTAGCACAGCAAAAAGCAAGAGAAGTTAAGTAATCAGAAGAGGGATATCTTTGGGTTGTAAAGTGTCATTCAGGAGTGTACGGAGTTTGTTGGCTTTTCTATGAGATATTCTATTTTTTTTTTAAATAATGAAATCTTGGATCATTTACTTCACTGTTAGAAACTGTTCTTTTCCAATTAAAAAAATCAGTATATCCCTTTGACCAATACAAACTCGTATTTACTTTCTCAGGCTCCATGTACTGGGTAGAGTCTTTATGAGATCTGTTTTTAAAATGACAAATAGAGCTTTATTTTTGGCAGATACCCATCACATTTTAAATTTCTGGCAATCATGATGAAAAGGAAGTTTGCATCTCTGTTAACACTACTGTTGTTGTTGTTGTGTTCTGGTTGTTTGTTTGTTTAAGAGACATTTAGATTTTACATGGGCAGAACTAGACCTGAGAGTCAATTTTGTGCTACTGCTATTCCTCAAGCAAATGCCTTCTTCCTTTCCCCCTGTTTATTCATCTGAATGCTGGGTGCAAGAAAACTGCATCTTACACAAATGTCTCTGAAGGTTTCCAATTTTTAATGATTATATAAATACACATTCAATAAGTTTTAGTGCATGAATGAAAGGCTGACCAAGGACTGGGGAAGGTCCCTAAACTGTAACACCTTGCAGCTGACATGAATATGAGTCAGTATTGGTGCACCCCAAAACCAAGTTTTTTCAAAGCCAAAGTTTCATGCTGCACTGTTATTAGAAGAAAACTAGACTTCTAATTTTTCTAAAGTTCTTGAAATTAATTAAACATTGCAGCTGTTTGCAAATTGGATCCCATTTCTGAGGCTGTTAGGCCAGTTGTCTTTGTCACATCATTTTCTTCTTGCTCTTACTGGCATGAATAAGTAGGTTTAAGTTGTGCTGAGTTGAAAATCAGTTTTAAATTAAGCCATCCAGGTTAAATAAATAACAATAAACTCCAGACAGGCGACCAAAAATGAGTCAGACATGATGTGAGGAGTCATTGAGTGTAGAACACATTAGTTTGAATTGTACAGAAATGTCAGTTTTAAAGCAGAACTTCATGTCAAAGTATACTGGGAGTTGTCAGAATTAGGAGTTTCTATTTGGGTATTTCTATATTTCTAATAAGTCCATGTAAACACTGTAAACATTAAGAAGGCTGAGGAAGCCTTTCTTTGAAAATGACTTTGAAAGAAAAGTCTTCTTCGAAGTATTTTCAGCTGCATTTGCACAAAGGCTGTTGCCATTTTTTGTGTTGCTGTTTTGGCACCTCTGCACTAACATCAGCCTCTCCTGCAGCTGAGAACATCCAGAACAGCAACTCCTAGAGTGTATTTGGATTTTTTTAAATGGGGAAGAGTAAAATTCTTTAGAAAGAATAGGAACTAAAGAATGGAGTTCACTTTAGATTTATATTGTTTTATTTGGGGAAAGAATATAATTCACTTTAGATTGTAATTGTGCAATCAGTTTTCAAATAAGAAACAAATTCAGGCTGCTGGCAGTCAGATCAGGTATCATGCATGTCCCTTTTTCTTGAAAGTTCAGAGTTCATCACTGACCAGACATGAATCTTACAAATCATCTACTTTTTAAAGTTATTGGCTTGTAAATGTGCTCATGTGAGAAGGTGTGATTAAATATAGCCCATGCCCTGGGGCAATCAAGAGTACTCCTGGATGAAGGGAAAATCTAACTAATGGTGAACAAGCCCCTAGCAATTTCCTGGTATGTTGCTTAAAAACAGACATGATTTTATTTCCTTTCTGAATATCAGGATAATTGCACGTTTCTGGCAGGTCTGATCCTAATAATGGAGAGTTAAATATGAGTTCAGATCAGAATTTAAAAGAAACCATAGTTCAGTGCAAGAGGCTGCAAGCTTTAATTTGGCATCTTATAGGAAAAGTATAGGAACACAAATCCAGCTATTCCTAATATTCATTATTGTGTCCTTCAGGATTAGTATTAGACCAAAGGGCTCTTTCTGAGCTCGATTAAATTATGTCATCTATTAATTCTGTTAAGAGTAACCAAAAAAGTGTATTATTCCTTCTGGATTTTCAGAGTGATACGTAGTTTAAAATATCAAATACATAAATATTATTACGATTAAAATAATTTCATTACAGGTAAATATCATTTTAAACACTTGATTTACAAATGCTTTTCCACTAAGAAATGGTGACCACAATAAGCGCAGAATCTGAGTCTCCAGAACCTACATAAAACATAGAGGACGCTTCATTTTAGCTTGGAAAATGATTTTTAAAGAAAAATTCTATAAAAGCTAAGTGTTTGCAGAGGCAGAATGTTCTTTGTGACTCACCTGATCTTTATCAGAACAGCCCTGACAGTGCCTGACCATGGTAGTGATATTTCTGTGAATTACCTGGCTGCTTTTTCGCTGTTCCCAGGAAAAAACATCTCAAAGATAGTTTAAGAAACCAATATTATCAAACTTGTCATGGTAAATTGAGTGGATTCTGAATATCTGGGAGTATTTTAGGCATGGAGAGCTCATCCATCACTAGTCTACTCAACTGAATTGTAGACTACTCAACAAGTGCTACTCACTTTTCAAGTAATTATATTTTTGGTGTGTTTTTTGCTCTGTAGTGGTAGACAGTTTTCCCCTGCTTTTCTGATGATCACAGAGACTAATTTGCATTTTGTCATCGTGTGTGAGTTAATATTTCTAAACTAAACATTGAGAATAAATATCCATTGCTTTGCCCTGGCAGAACAGCATTCCACCCCTAAAAATATTTCTTCACATATATTTTATTTTCAACCATGTCAATCCTTGTTCTCAAGAATGTTTTATATTTTTGGAGGCTGCAGTTTGTCTCAAAATCTCTCATATTTAACTGCTTTGGTCACTTTACCTTTCCTTAACCATTGTCTTTTAGTAAACTGGTCCCATGCTTCACTTTCCTTACTGTTAGGAAGTTTTAATTCTGTGTCAACATTCAACTGTCCTTCCTGACAATTTAAGCTCATTTCTTGCCCTGTTACAAAAGAAAAAAATGCTACCTTTTTTGTGTTTGTTTGTTTTCTTTCTAGTTACTTTTTTATATTTTTGGAGGCTGCAGTATGTCTCAAAATCTCTCCTATTCGAGTGCTTTGGTCCCTTAACCTTTGCCTAGGGGCCATCTGCAGGGTGGTGGCAGTGGAAGCCTCTTTCAGCATTGTTTCTCTGTGCCTGCTCGTGCTGCTGCCTCACAGGTGCACAGAAACCCTGGCAGGAAAGATTCAAGGCTGAATGGATGTGACGTGCTGACGTCAATGAGCCAGGCTTCAAAACAACTTTATAACCTGCAGAAAACACAGCAAGTCTATAAAAGCTGTGGGAGGAAAACCTCTCAGTGCTGCAATAATCCTTCCTCAAACACAGGCACCCCCAGCAGCCCTGCTCAGCTTGCTCAGCCTCCAGCTACTCATCACACTTTCAGCCTTGGCTCTGCCCTCGAGGAAGCAGACAAAATAACTGTGCTCAAAGAATAACTGTGCTCAAAGCAGCTCTTATTTCCTTGCTGGAAACCCTTTTGGATGTGTTTTCTTTTGCTCCTTCAGGGCAGTGACAGGCTCATTCTCTCTGCGTAAGACAAATGAGCACACAGCCCAGTTGCTGCCTTCTTTTGGATGTCTTTATGTCCACCCCAATCTGGTGTGACTGAGAATTTGTCACCATCTTGCACAAGGCACCTAGCTGAGACAGGGGGAAAAAAAGCTATTGAGGAAGGGTGTTGCAGACCTCTTAATTCTTACCTTTTTTTTTCTTGGAGTGTGCTGTTTTACATTAATTTTAAACCTGCATCCCTGGGGCCTGTCAATAATGGGTGTGTGTTTCCCCTACCCCTAGCCACAAATCCTCCTTTGTGTTGGCTGTATTGTCTGGGTGGTGAACATGATCACGGGACCAATCCAGCTGAAATTGGGTATTCAGCAACAAAACCAACAACAAATTTTCTGTACAACCTCTGCTTTGCAGTGGGCACCAGCACCATTGGAGGAATAAAGAATAAATTGGGGCTGGCACAGGGCCAAGCATGGAGAGCACCAGCCTAGGCTTAACTGAGGTTACTGGCCAGCCTTGGGGGAATCTGACCATTTCTTATCTCAGCCTTACCCCTCTCAGCAGAGTGGTTCAGTGTTTTAGGCTTCTCCCCCACCAGTGTGTGTGAGCAGTGCTCTCAGTGCCACCACACTCCCATTTTATTAGCCAGGATGTCACTTTGTGCTGCCCGTCCCAGCACACCTGCATCACTGGTAGTGCTGTTTCAAATGTGTTTCTCCTCACAGCTCTGTTCATAAAACTTGGTTTTATGGGTTGTTTCTTCCTGGCTTGTCCATGTCTTCGAAGCTCCTAACTGAGGCAGGTCTTTGACATGAGCTATGTAGGCTCAGGAGCAGCAGAAGCAGCAGCTTGAGAAGGGGACAATTCCACATTTGTAGCATTTTTGGACACCAGCACATGCACCAAAACTGAAGTGCCACATTTCAGCAGAAGCACAAGAAGCACTGCACCCCTACAGCAGCTTGGGTGCCTTGCACAGGGCTTGAAGTTCAGTCACAGAAGTTCATGACTTGTTGAATTTGGCTTTAACTGAGGGACTCTTCACAGGAGATGTGACCAAGCAAGCAGCTGAGGTCACACTTGAATTTTCAGCACAGCACCCTGGTCTCAAGATGCTGGTTCCTTTTTGCATCCTTATTTCTGCAGCTGTGTGTTCTGGACCCTATGGGATGACCTTCCCAGGGCCAGGGAACTCTGTGGATGTTCCTGTGCTCCCTGTCTAACACAGTGTACTGTACAATAGCACATTACATTTTTCATCCCTACTTTCCAAATTGTTACATTCCCCTAATCCCTTTTTGCTTTTACTGGTAACAAAACAGAACAACTCTCAATTTTTCTTATCAAAGTCCTTTTCCCATAAAACCTTATGTTGAAATATTAAACAACCTTAGGAAAACACGTGACTTCCCCTCCCCAATTACTGCCAAAATTTGGCTTCTCTATTTAAAATGAGACCTTTAGGCCATTTGGGGTTTATCTACAATAAGCCCACAGATGAGGTTCCTCCTTGACCCTGCAACTGATTGTGAAACTGTCACAAAGAGAGAGTTATGCACTTCAAGAAGGCATAAATCCTGGAGTTAATCATAATCAAAATGCAGAAGTTAGACAGGAATCAGTTAAAGGCACAAAACCAATCTAGCAGCCATTGCAGCTGCCCTTTGTGCAAATCCATCATTTGGAAAAAGATAAGCATCCAAGGAAAAACAAATACCTCTTGCTTGAATGCACACAATTTCCAGTACAGAGGTGGTTGCCTTGAAATCCCAGCTCTAATTTAATTTTCTTTATTCAAAACATTAATTAGAGGTGAGGATAGAGGAGGGAAGGATTGTTTGGAATTTTGAGGGGAGGGTTCTGTTGGTATGTCTTTAGCTTGGACTTTCTTTGGGGGCATTTTGAGGTTTTTTGGTGGTTTTTTGTTGGTTTGGGGGTTTTTTTGTCATACTTATGAAGTTCTCTGTCTTGCCTGACCCAACAGAGATTATCACAAGAGAAGGTTTTCCAGTCCTCTAAAAATCATTTAGACATGGGACTGAGTGAGCACAGAACTGAGCTCAGAGGTGATGTGCAAAATTCAAACCTGAGTTATCATTTGTCAGCTGAAAAGCCTAATTGTAAAACCTTTTTGACTCAGATAATTAAGTCAGTTATAGAAATTTCTGTCAAAGGCTTTCCTGTGGTTGTTACTGAAGAGCAAGTGTAGTATGGCTTTAGACAAACAAAACTGCAGGAAACAAGTCTTGGCACAAAAATTATTTGCTGCTTGATTGAAGTGGAGGCAGCTAAAGGGGTGGGAATACAGTTTCACAGGGAGATAAAACCCATTACCTTGATGTATTTATTTCATGTTAGGGTTTAGTGGATCTTGGTTGGTTAATTATGATGGGGGCTTGGGAGGTTTGGGGTTTTTTTCTGGTGAGGTTTATTTGGTTTGGTTTTCTAATTATGGAGAGGGACAAAAGGAGTCTGGAAGAAGAACAAGAGATCAAGAATAAAGGCTTCAACCTGTCTGCCTTATCCAGGGTGAATCAGCTGTACCATTGTCTTCTCTGGCATATTTTTAAAAGGTATTTTGAAATAGTTCAATTTGATGTAGTGCAATGTAGCCTGGAGAGGAGGGTTAGGATCCACTGTCCAAGGTAAATGAATATTCCATGGAAACTTGGGTGTGGGAGCATTTCCCAGTGAGGCCCTGTGGGTGTTATCCTCTCACACAGGATGAAAGGTCTGCAGTAGGAGATAGAGAACAGTCCCCCAGTAAGACTGATGGTCACCTCAGCCTTGTGATGCACTGGCATCAAAGCAATTCCTGTGAATACATTGACTTTTGTCTAGGAAAAGGGGAAACTAAAACTTGCTCGTGTTATGGAAGTGCCTGAAGCACTGAATTTCTCTGCTATTATTTTTCTTCATTGTGCCTCTCATCCTGTCTCCGTGTTTTATTTAATTTGCTTTCTTGACTGGAAATCCCATTTTTCTTGATGCAACTTTGTGCCTGATACTGTTTCATGAAAAGTTTTGCTCTTCATACATCAAGAGTTTCTGACAAAAGAAATAATTTTGTTATAAACACCCTGACCAAGCTGTAATTGGCACACTGCATCCCAGAGCTCTTCTGTACAAGAAAAGAGAATGCATGTTGCTGTGCTGTGCTCCTGATGGTCCTCAACTCTAATTAAAGATGCTTTGCCATCTGTGAAACAGCTCCAGCAAGAAATGTGAAAGCAACTCCAATTGTATTATAATCACTTCTAGCCTAAATGTTTCCTTAATGCTGGCTCTTTTGTCTAATTTGGGAATCAAATCGTCTGTGCAAAGAGTTTTGGGCTGTGGCCCTTTCTAAAATGTCTGGGTTAGGGTTCTGTGCTGTTCAGGAAGTCAGATTAGGTGACCACAGTGCTGCCTTCTAGTCATAGGTCCAGTTAAAGGTTTATAATTTACCCTTTCCCTTTTCTCCTACCACTTTCAAAGTGTGAAATCCAGGTATGACACTGTCAAGGGCTCTGTCTGGAACATCATTGTCATCCCCTTTTTTTTGATATATTTTTCAGCTACCACTTCCCAGAAACTCTCTGGAATAACAAGTTGTGTAGTGGAGGTTTACTCTCCAGTAGAGTATGCTCACTCAGGTGCTACAGTCATGTTTTATTTTGATTTGTAGTTTTGGTCTTTTTTTAATCTTAAAAAAACCCCACCAAAATCCAACAAAACAAACAAAAAATCCCAAAACAGCTATGGTCTCCAAAACCTGGATTTTGCCTTGCCCAGGTTTGCCCGAAAGGTTTCCACCTTTGGCTTGCACTGACAATGATCTTATTTTCTGGCTGTACAATACATTGCAGGCAGAACTGAACAAGTAGATTAAAAAATTTGAAAGCACTTGTGACATCAAGGGATAGATTAAATCACCAAGACAATTGAATCATATTTTCTGCAGAAGATAACATTGTAAAATGATTAAATCCATAGGCCATTTTACCTGCCTTATAGCTCTGCTTCAAAATATTGAGGTCAAAGTACCCGAGGCCTCTGCTGCTCAAAATTTCACTTTGAATTTGCTGTCTGGGGCTATCAAGTCTCCACTGGAAGTAGGACACAAAAAGCCTTCAGTGTGAGTCAAAGCTAAAACATGGAGTGCTTACAGGCCTTTTTCTGTAGAGGCTGATCCAGAGCCCCTGGTGGAAAGGGGATGGGTGAGAACCCCATGGTTATTTATGAGAACTGCTCTTTTGTTTTAGCTCAGACATTGTTAGTCCTAACGGTTATTTAAGTTGCTGGATTAGCAGATATCAGTTTCTCTGGGTCTGGACTGAAGGCAACCCGAGACAGTAGTTCATGTTCACACTCAGGTGTTTATTATTTGTTATCAGTAAAACAGTCTCCCTACTGAGACTTCAGCAGCTTTTCATTAGAAGGCACAAAATGGCCAACAATCTCTTGTTCCAAGGTCTTTTAAGATTAAACTCTCCAATTCAGAACTGACACCTGGATTATTTTCCCTTTTAACCGAATAACTGATCCCAAAGAGCTGCAATGGGGACTTTTCTGCCCAATTACAAAATGCCAACCAAACCCATGGTGAAGAAGGAAGAAGAAGGTAAAGAAGAACAACCTGCCTCCACCCTAAAACCTCTATCTTGCTTCATTTTTATTTCTATATTCTAAGATCCCAAACTCTACGTTTTCCATCCTGTGTTATTACTTCTAACCAACTCCCCACCTGTAATCCCAGGGCTATCAGTTAATTTTGGAAGCCTTGCCCACAGCTTCAGGTCAAATGCAGTGTTCTCTTGTGGGTCTGTGCCTTTCAGCACAGAAAGTTTCAAATTCTCAGGATTCCAACAAGCAGATTTCTGAGTCCCACTAATCCACTACCTCTTGTCCCTGAGAAAAACCAATCCAACACACATCAGAGCTGAGCTGCAGGGGAAAGGTCAGAGCCAAGATTCTGCCATGGAGCTCCCAGAGAGACAGTGAAGAAGGCAAAAAGAGGTGGCTACTACAGGCAGGACCAACCCATTTGGAGATATTTCAGCAGGGCTTGTGTCCCTGCTCTTTACTAGGCTGGAAAAAAAAAAAACCAACAAAAAAAAACCAAAAAAAAGATGGTCACCAGAGTCACACCTAAGGCAAATCAGCACACATTGTCCTGATTTGAGCACTTGTAAATCTGTGTTCTGTTCCTTGCTTTATGCAAATTCTTCCTGTGCCAACAAGCAAGCCACGCACCTCCCCTGTTTGTCACTTTCCTGTCCATAGCATGGAGATAAAACCCTGCCCATTATCTCAGCATGGACATAAAGAGTGGGAGGTTCTGTTCTGGGTTAATTTTTTTCCCCCAAGCTTTGACATAATAGATACCAGATACTCCTGGAGAGGGAGAAAAAGATTGTCTTTTAGAAAGTAAATGTAATTAGAAAAGTCTGTAGAGGAAATTATCTGATGGGTTTTTCCTTTCTTTGATTCCTCTTGATTCTCTGAAAATTATTTCTTTCTGAAGCAGTTGTTCACTGGAATAGTGTTATTGTCTTACAGAAGGCTCACCAGACCTTATTTGCTATTTGTGTTGCTATGACTCTGAGAGATAACATCACACCTTGTGTTACTTGGACTTGGAAAGAGATGCATTAGAGAGTTCCATTCTGTTCTTTGCAGAACAGAATAAAATAAAGTATCCTCACTGGAAAATCAAAACCTTTAGCACCTTCATGCTAGGCTCAGCAAGCCAAAATATCAACACATACTGTGAAACAAAATTCCAGGAGGTGATTCTGGTTGGTTCCTGTAGGAATAAATCCAAGAAAACACCCTAAAGAGTGTCAGAGGCTGCATTTTCTTAGCCATTAAGGTGACTTTTCTAAAAACACTGAATATTCAGCATATTTAACCATGTATACACCCAGCTGCTTGTCTGTGCAATGAAAAATTAGTGTTTTGATAAGTGATAGAAGAGCCATCCATATATTTCAAACCAAAATGACAAAATAACTTGGCATATTTTCCTAGCAGGATCACATGGTATTAAAAATGTTTTATGGAGGAAACATTTTAAGCTATAAAATATTCTGTTTGTTTTTTTCTGCTTACTGAGATAACAGCAGAATGTTTTGTCTGCATAACCAGTCCTTATTAGCTGCTGGAGATGTAATATTGATTCCAGCTTCTTGGAACTTCAGCTCAAAAGAGAGATAATTTATCTTTGGATGGGAAGTTTCCAAGAAAGGAAAGAGGGTTTATTGGTTTTCTTATTTTAATTTTTTTTAGGGTTGTTTGTGCTTAGAATTGTTGTACTTTAGGTTGTTTAGGTTGCTTGTACTTTAAATTAGCATAGTATACAATAGTTAAGAGTGTTATTTTTTATTTATTTCCATCTGTATACTTATACCTCCTATTTAAACTGTTGGTGCTATTAACCACCAGCAATACAACCAATTGTCTTTATTATGGTAAGACCTCAATGCCATTTTTGAATATGATTTTCTTTCACTAGATGCTATATAAACAGGCTAAGGCAATCCATGAAAACCACAGTTTCAGTATCCCACAGAACAATAAATTTTATTAAAAAAGCAGATCAACATTACATAGGGACAGCAGATTTTTTTTTTAATTTGGTTCATTTAATTCGATTTGGTTTATTTAATTTGTTTAAATATTAAGTAAGTGGTGCTCAGTAAAAAATGGAAGGGGATTATTTGATTAGGAAAACAAACAACGGGAGAGATGAGAAGGGAAGCACTGGAGTGAATTCAGCAGGGATAAGAGAAAGGGAAATAAAGCAAGCAGGTACGCTGAGGGATAAAGGGAAGTGTCAAAGAGAAAGTTGGGAGGAAATATATGGAATGAAAACTGTAGTAAAATTCCTGAACACATCATAACACCTGATATTACCAGTAGGTGTTGGACTGAGGGATTTTCTATTCCATGTGAGGGATGAGCATAAAGTGATCTTGACATCAGGAATCCAGAAGGAACTTAAATTCACTCCTCTTATCCTCATGGCATCTGAGGTCCTTGGTGTCTGAAATTTTCCCTAGCAAGGGAAGCTGTGCTCATTTGTGAGAGAGCAGCTCTGTTTTCTGTCACACCTCAGTGGTCATTTTCTCTGCCCCTTTAATCAAAACACTGGCCACAGCAACATGAAAACTAGACATGTCCTTTGGCATTGATAGTGGTTCCATTATAGCTGGTGAATATTCATATGAATATTTGGAAAAATGAGTTGTTTCCCTATCCTGCTTTTAGAGAGGAAATCTCACTCTGGAGTCTGCTCTTTCACATTGTTTTTTAATGAAATTGAGCCCGTGCCATCTGCCAGCCTTCCAGATTACTTGGGGAGCTTCCATGTTGCTAGTCACATAAATTGATACATAATTTAGGTTTCTTACTCACCTTGAGGCATTTCTTCACTGATTCCAATGAGGACATAAGTTATCTCTTGCTGTAGTCGCTGCACCATCATTATTATTTTAGAGCAAAAGCCTAAAGGAAAAACAGTTAAATACATTTCCTGTCATAAACCTGAAATCTGGAGCCAGCACCTTAAAATGCAAGAACAAGCCATTAAAAACTGCCCACAAACATGAAAGAACTGTTTTCATTTGTTGCCAAAACCAGTTTATCAGATAAAGATGGCTGACTGGCTTTCCTAATGTTTGTGCTGCAAACTTTTTCTGGTCTGTGGTTTGCTGTGCAGGATGTCTTTGTGTCACTGGTTTGAGAGCCTGACCTTTCGTTATGAGAAATAATTTTTTGTTCTCACAAACAGAGCCCGAGGAAAGCAGAGCTTTGTTTTTACTCTGCTACCTTTAATGGAAAAACTCCAGTTTTTTACAATTCCTGGAGCAGAGTTATGGAATCTGCCCTCAGCTCCAGGCAAGGGTGTGGAGAGCTGTTCTGCTTCACAGAGGGAGGACCTGGGCAGGCTGGAGAGGTGACCCCCTGTGAACCTCATGAAGCTCCGCAAGGCCAGGAGTGAGGTCCTGCAGAGGGCTGGAGCAATGCCAAGCACTGGCACAGAATGTGGGGACAATGGATTGAGGCCAGCCCTTGGGGAGAGGGATTTGGGGGGGTTGGCTGATGGGAAACTCAGCAGGAGCCAGCAATGTGCACTGGCAGCCCAGAAAGACAACCATGACCTGGGCTGCACCCAAAGCAGCCTGACCAGAAGGTCCAGGGAGGGGATCCTGCCCCTCTGCTCTGGTGAGAACCCACCTGCAGGGCTGCATCCAGCTCTGGGGTCCCTGCACAGGGAGGAGATGGAGCTGCAGGAGCCAGCCCAGAGGATGAGGGATGGAGCAGCTCTGCTGTGAGGAAAGGCTGATGGAATTGAGCTTGTTCAGCCTGGAGAATGGAGGACTTTGGGGAAACCCTAAAGGGGGGGCCTATAAGAGGGATGCAGAGGGACTTTCTATAAGGGCACCTAGTGACACGATAAGGGGGAATGGCTTCAAACTGACAGAGAAGGTTTAGATTGGATATGAGGAAAAAGATCTTTACTGTGAGGGTGATAAGGCCCTGGCACAGGTTTCCCAGAGAAGCTGTGGCTGCTCCATCCCTGGCAGTGTCCAAGGCTGGATGCGGCTTGGAGCAACCTGGGATAGTGGAAGGTGTCCCTGCCCATGGCAGGGGGTTGGAACTGGATGGTCTTTAATGTTCTTTCAACCCAAACCATTCTGTGGTTCTATGGCTCCTACCCCAGAGATCTGGCATCTCTAGTAATTGTTTAGTTACTCCTACAATGTTGTAAAAATGAACTTCTTGTTTGCAGAGGGCTCTGAGAAGATGAGATAAAAGATTCTGAATAAGTACAAAGTATAATTATTAGCTACTGTTTAACAAGGTTTTATGATTATCACGTTGTCTGTGTAAACAAGATTTACCTTAGGGTTGATACAGCGTGAGATCTGGGCATCCCACGCTACCTTTTTGCACTTCCACTGAATCTCATCTAGCAACATTTGAGATCTTTGTCTTCAGTTTGCTGCAGCTCAGTCCAAAACTCTGAAATGAGGTGACTTTGTTGATAAAACATTGTTTACTTAAATCTTGGAAACAGTCAGGAAAGAACCACTTGATTTCAACAGCTGCTTTTACAAGGGTGTCTTGGCAAGAAGTAGTCACTTATTTAACCATCAACACAGAATTAACAAGTGGAGGTACTCTGAAAAATTTCTTTAGGTTCTCTAAAGAAACATATTTAAAAGGAAATATCTGAGTTTGGCATATCAGTGCACACTGTAATGCACACTAAAGAAATCAATTTCTGGCTCAAAACAGCAATTCTAGGGTTTCTGAGGAGTTTTTACTGGTATTTATTTCCTCCTTGCTGTTGGTATGTGAGCACCCCAGGACAGGCTCTATGGCACATCACTGACAGTGGTCAGGTTATAATTACTTTGCTTGAGGATTTTTATTTGTAGTTCTTAGTGCTCCAATTGTCATTGTGGATGCAATTCATGCACTTCATAGTTTAAAGGAATTATTTAAGGCAATAAATCTCAGCAGGTAACAGAGGTGCACTTTCAGTGACATGAATATTGTGATCACATGTGCACATTGACCTCTGTGTTCCATCTCACACTCTAAGTTGTTGCTCACTGCATTTATTTAAGATTTGTGTAGTAGTTTTGATGGAAATAAGAACTCAGAATACCTTTCTGCTCCTTGTCAGAATGGACACTCAGAAATTTCTGCTTAATTGTCTGCAAGTTCATTTGAGCTTCTCTATAAACTACCTAAGCTGTTTTCTACTTCATTGCTTAAGGAGAAAGAGTTCTGTTTTAACTCAGCTGCACAAGGGTGAGAGAGAGGAAAAAAAAAATTATGAAAAGAAAAATAAAAAGGGTGATTCAAAAGCTTATAGAGTCAAAGAGAATTTGCTAGCTTTCAGTATTTCGCAGTACTTAGCATGAAGGTCAGCATTTGTCTTCCTCTTTGTTTGAAACCTGTCCAATTTCCACTCAGATGCAGCTGCTTCAAATGCCTTTTGTTCTTATACAGGTTTGAGCAACTCCAGAATATTGTAGAGAAGAAGGGAGGGGATGAGAGGAACATCCTGACAAACCTGAAGGCCTTGTCACAGCTTGTCACAAAGCAAAAGGCGTGATGCCTTGTCAAGGCTGCCCTAGAACAGAGAATAGACATAGTTAAAGAAAGTAGAGATTAAATAAAGTTAAATAAAGATTTAGTAAATAAGGTTAAATAAAGCAGGGATTTATTCCAAGGATCTCCTCCATGGATGCACCTTGGGCAGCACAAGAGCCCAGCCAGGGCTGCACCCAAGATGAACCAAAATGGCCCCAAAATGCACGACCGGGCATGGGGTCTGTCACTGTGATCAGTTCTGCTCCATTTGCATCTTGCACTTCATTGTCCCATTCCAGCTTTAGCCCCTGCAGTCCCACCCTGCTTGTTTTTCTCTCTCCAGCCCACGGGGTTTGTGCTCCTGGGGCTGAGATTTGGGTCATTTGTCCTTGGTGCCCAGCTGGAGCAGGAATTGTTTTGTCTCCCTGCTCTGTGCACAGAGCTCACCATCCCATAATACAAAGCTCAGACCCACACACTAAAGCAGCACAGAATTTGAAAATACAAAATCTAAACCTGAGGCCTCAGGTATATTCCTGTGAAGGCCACCCCAAGGATGGGCAGAGCAGCAGCATTTTCACTGGCTAGCACTGCTCAGAAGAGCTGTAGATAGAAACATTTCTCTCCCCGGTGCCAGCCAGGTGCTGGATTTGTGGTCATGGCATTTACAGCTCAGCTCTGCCCAAGCAGCCCCTCTGCCAAACAGCAGGCAAAAAGAGCAAGCAAGCAAGATCTCATCCAGGGGATGGAGAAAATGGAATGATGAATTCATCACAGGCACAGAGTATTTGTGGCTGAAGTAAATATTTCTCCTGGGTCAGATCCCTTTCTGTCTTCTCTGATAAATGAACTGGCATCAATGGGCATATTACAAAGGCTTTATGCTTTGGTTTTACTTTATCCAGACATACAGACAGACAAAAGATGTGTATTTGTCACTCAGCCTAAGATCTATTAATCCCAGCTTTGTCTGTATAAGCTCTGAGAATCCAGGTCTAGAACACTAATAATTCAAAAAAGGGTGTTTTCCCCTTACCACTTAAAATCTGCAATTCAATGCTCTGTCCAGGAGAAGAAAACTTCAGCACACAACACCCTGAGCAAGGAATGCATAGCACTGGACATAGGCAGCTGACTTTGCAGCACATCTATCCTGTCTTTTATCCCACATGCTTTTACACTTCTGTCAGACACCTTCCCTAAGCTTCCCCATTTGGTTCCATCTCTCCAGTGCCGTCAGTGGCCACTCTGCCCATGCTCTTTCTGGTTTTTAGCACTGACAGCCTTCACACATGAGGATGCACAGCCACCAAGTGGTGTTTGGGGTTTGGGAAGGGACTAGGAAGCAGCTCTGCATCTTCTTGGAAGGAATTGCCTTGTGGAAGGCTCTGCCTGCCAAGGCAGAGTTCTGCAGCATGAGCTGCTCCTCGTGCTTGGCCCAGGGCAGACACAACATTCTGCAGCTCTCTGAGTGGCCAAGGCCCAAATGCTGCTTTGTAAAGAGTGTGTTTACTTTATATGAACCTAAGACATTTGAAAAAACTTTATTTTAATCAATAAGTTCAAGGTTAGCTGGATATTTTAGGGGATACAAGAATGGTTTATTTTATCCTACCATTAAATGTTAAGGTTAGTTGGTGGAGCAAAGACAGGGCAGAAATTAATGGAGTGTATATATAAAATGGGAATGGTGTCAGAGCCAATTTTCTTAAGCATTGTGAGTACTGCTGACGTAAAACAAAATAATATTTTTTCATTGTTGTGTTCTTATGAGTGCCTGTGAACTTGTTGAAAAGTCAGAGATGAAGTTTAGGGTATTTTTGGGGGGACGTACAAAGAATAGGTGCAGACTGTCATTTTCATGTCTATAAATCGCCAGAATACTCTTGACCCGGTGAAGTTTATTGAATCTAGTGCTATCTTTCATGTAAAATACCATGCCTGTGCTCTACAGCTTTTAAGGGTTCTTTTTTTTTTCCTCCACTGTATATTGTAGAATTCTATCCTTTCCTAATATGGTGTTTGAGAGATGTTTTAAAAATAAATCATATTGACATTTGGATTTAATTATAAATTTCAAAGATAGGAACACATAGTTTATACAATATTTCAGCACGATGTTCATCTGAGCAGTACACTCTGAAAACTTTTTATTGAATTTACTTTATTCAAGGAGCCCAAACACTTAGGTTTTTGGGAATTTGTATATTGATATGGAGAGAGATCAAAATAGTTGTCAGCTGAAATCAACAGCTGGCTCTTCTGTGCAGAAATAAACCTGTGGGATCATCATAAGTTACTCAAGCCATGGAGAGGACGCAAATTAGCTTTTCTTCACCATTTTTAGAAGGTTTTGTGAAAGAAGAACTGCAGAGAGTAGTTGTGACACTGCTGGACTTTAAGCCAAAAGCACAGGGGCTGGATTAGCAGTATATTAGCTATAGTTAATTAGTACATTAGCTGTGTTTCCTTCCCTTCATCTGGGATTGCAAAGCCCAGCCTGCAGGGCCACGTTCAGTTTGGGGCTCCCCAGCTCCAGCCTGGCATGAACCCTCTGGAGGGACTGCAGTGAGGGTTTGGATGGTTTGGATCTCAAGGTGCTGATGGAGCAGCTGAGAGCTGGATTTTCCTGATGGGATGATGAAGAGAAGAGGAATCCAGGTTCTTTTCAGGGGTGTGTGATGGAAGGGTAAAAGTAGTGAGCCCAATAATGTGAGAACGTTTGAGGCTTCCAATCTGACAGAAGAAGAAACTTTTTGGGGATGATTAGACACTACTACAGGGACCTGTAGAGGTTACAAGCTCTCCATTCCTGGCAATAGACAAAACCTGACAGAACAAGGGCTTGAGGAATCTGCTGCAGGAATCTTGGAGCAGCAGGTTGGATTAGGGGGCCTCCAGGCATCCCTTCACAGCTGCATGATTTTCTGCTTTCCAGCAAGCAATGAAAAAAAATGAAAAGCAACAGCTAATGCTCAGATCATTAAGAGTTTGCAAAGACCAATTAGTGGGTGACATTCTAAGACTTTTAAGACTTTTAAAAGCCATGTATTTCTGGTTTTGCACTGAAGAGTGTGCCTCTCAAAAAGTGAGTGCTTGTCCAGGGTATCCTACAAATACTGTACGATGGAATATGTTCCTCATGCTCAAAACTCTTAATTGATGAAGTGTATTTTTCTCACCAGCCATCAGCTGAAACATTTTCTAGATATTTCTCCCACCTTCTCAAGCTCCTTTGTACTTCAACTTTTTTCATCTCTTCACAGACTGGCACCCCCTTTTTATAATGTTGTACACTCTGATCACACTTCTTCATACAAAAGATTGCAATAGTTTCAATAAAATTTTTCTTTAAGTCTACCAAAATGATCTATAAGACCCTTGTGCCATATCTCCCAAAATACACTGATGTATGGGAATCCTCCAAAACTATAGTCTCCAGGGCAGCCTTAATGACTTCCTGGATGTAATCCAATGTCTTGCAGGACTCTGAAGGATATTTTGTCTTCCTAATGTTACTGCTTCAACAGTTCAGAACCTAAAATACAGATGAATAAAAATATCCAAAAGAGAGAAGAAAAATGGGAATGGTGAAATAGCATATTCCATCACCATTTTCTTGGAAGAAATTGATGAGACTGAGGAAGTAAGAGATTGCTTGAGGCATTCAGTCAGGCAGCTGGACAGGGTGGATGTGGAACAGCTGGAAGTGCAGGTAGTGCTGGAAGTGCAGGTCATAATGCAGCATATATGGAGAAAATCCAGTTTTTCTATTAGCTAGTGAAATTAATCAGGATAATTAGTTTTGTTTTAGGGCTGTTTGTTTTCCTTTAATAACTTCTGTAATGATCACACTCCTTCAAAACACAAAAAAGTAGTAGAAACACCTGCGAATGCACCAATAAATTTCCTTCTGTCTGTCATTTATCTTGCAATCCTTTGAAAAATCTTAACCCAGTTGAAGCCTTCTTTAATCCAAAATTTTCAGAAGAACAAACACTAGCTGGCTATGTGGTGTGATGGTTCCCATTCAGTGTGATTCTCCATTTTTTTATGTTTGCCTGGAGAGACAGAGCAGTACAGGACAAGAGTGAAAATGAAACAAAAGAACTGAAACCACTCTTAATAGGAATATAGAGGTGGAAGGGGCAGAACAGACTGAGTGTGCTTGGGGTGCTCTTCCAAAAAGGATGACAAATGGATACTCCTCACCCTGGCCAGCTCTTTCAAAAATTCACTATAGAATTTGGATGGGAAAGCAGAGCACAGTTTATTTTAACTTTGGGTAGGAAAAAGAGCACGAGTTCAGCTGCCAAAGTGGTGTTCTGAGGTCGTACTTGGTGTGCAGGCATTGCAAGTTTCTTAGCTGCCTCCTATCTCACTGGTCCTTGGGCAGGAATACATTGCACTGCCAAGAGCCACTTGAAAATCCATTTAACGCGAGTAAAGCTGTCAGGCGCATTTCTTCCGCCTCTGTCTGTTCCGTAAGAAGCAAGAAAAAACACATTTGTTTTTAAAATACTCCCTTGCTTCCTTTGTTGCTAAGATGTTTTTGCTGTAGCTGAGCAGCTCTGCTGCTGTTCTAGTCCTGTGTGTTTCAGTTCCTGGAGTGGAAAACCCTGAACAGAATAATCAGGACAAAAGCTTGTAGTCCAGGTTCAGACCAAAAAGTATTGTTTAAAGGACTCTGCATCTGCTCCATCTGGAAAGCTGCAATAACTTAAGCCTTCCTTCCACTCTCCTTTTCTTTTTTTCCCTTTTTCTTTTTTTCCCTTTTTCTTTTTTCCCCTTTTTCTTTTTCCCTTTTTCTTTCTTCATTTTTCATTTTTCTTTCTTCTTTTTTTATTTTTCTCATTTTGTCCATTTCTTTTTTCTCATTTTCTTTTTTTTCCTTTTTCTTCCTTTTCTCTTTTCTTTTTTCTCCTTTCTTTTTTCCTTTTTTTTTCCTCCTTTTTTTCCTGCTTTTTTTCTTTTTCCTCCTTTTTTCTTTCTTCTTTTTTTTGAGTTTTTTTGTTTTGTTTTCTTTTTTTCTTCTTTTTTTTTCTTTTTTCTATTTTTGCTGGTTTCCTACACACCCACTTATTGATATAATTCCCGTGTTTAGGAATGCAAGATCTGTTGAAGCTGCACCCTTTTCTCTCTCAAAGCACAGCCTCCACTCCTCTCCCTGATGCTGCACACACACACTGAGCATTGCTGGGATTTTGCAAGCACAAATTAACTGTGAGAGTAGCAGAGTTGGGACCAGGATCCTCTCCAGAGCTCACCTAGGAGAGATATTCAGTCATGGCTTCTAAAACTCTGAATTTCTGCTGTTCTTAAAACCATGGAGTCAACTAACATGGCTGGTAATGACCTCAGCCAGAGCAGATTTCAATTTCTGCGAGGTTTTTGCTCCTTCATATCAGAGCAGTTAAATTTCTGTATTATAGGAAACTCTCTTTTCCTGAAGACACCATTTTTTTTAAAACAGGCAAGGAGATCTTTTTTTTTTTCCTTAGGAAGTTCTTTGTAGATCTGCATTGCCAGGCCTTTGATTTGCATGGGATATCTGTTGTTGCATGTAAATTACAGAGCAGCTGCTCGAATTCCCACTGCTTTGTTTCTCTTCGCATCTCATCAAGGACAGAGGAAACACAAACTTCATTGTTAATCTAATTAAATTAATTTGATTCTAAAGAGTCTAATTAAATACTTATTAGTCAAATAACAATGCTGCTAATACTTCTGGTGTCAATTATATGCCGTTAATGTACAAACAAACTCTGGTATTTATCCTTTTCTGGCATGCTACCTTTACCCTTTCACTGCCCCTCTGGGTATAAGGCTTAAAAGTTTCAGTTTGGCAAAGGTGCAGGGCTTGGCAAGTGATTAGCATCCCAAGCCTTTTACCAGGAGGAAGAGGAGAATTTAAGTTGTTGTTTCTTCCTTTTTTTCCAGTTTCCATATGTGTCCATTTTAATGTCTGTCAGCATTCTCTATAGCTTGTTTTTGACCTCACTGATCTGCGGGTTTCACATTGCATTCAAATTTACATCTGTTCTATAAGGATTGAGTACTTGTTCTTTTTTTAACCCTTAAAATAATGTTTGCCCAGTTCTTTAACTGACTGTGGCAGAGTGGTTTATAGCCCTGGAATCATCCTGGCTCCTATTGCTGGTTCCTGTCACACTTTCTAGCTGTAACTGATTCAAGATCATTTTAGCCAAAGGCCCAGAGGCTTTTTCTCTGTACTTCCACCTCGGAAGACTGGTGCTCTGAGGGGAGACCCTTTCATTTTGGTATAATATTGTATATTATACTAAATATATATAATATTTAGTATAATAATGGTCATACACATCAATGTAGTATTCAGTGTGTTTGGCATGCCTGCAGGGAGAGGTGAAGGTAAAGGACATGCCCAGGTGGCATCTGTGAAGTAATACCTCACTTCTCCCTTCTGCTGGAGATGTGAAAGTAAGGCATCCTTTATTTTTTTCTCTTTTTTACCCACTTTTACTTTTTCTGTGATGCTGCTGTTCATAGAATCTGTGTTTTTCCAAGAGCTATGAAGTGCTTTCTGACAGGACAGTGGACTTCAAAGGGGATTCTTTTGGACTCCTCAGGGTTTGCAAAGGAAATATTTGGGACAGATTGTAAGTCTGGGACAGCCAGAGGAGCTAGCAAAATTGCCACTACATTTGGAAGTAAGCTTCTTCAGTAAAAACCTTTTTAACAAAGGTACCTATTTATGTTTATATACCTTTTAATGTTACAGGTAATGAACTGTCCTTCTCTAGGACACAGCTTCTCTCTGAAAAAAATTATTTATTGTGATGATTATGATTCTTAGCTTCTCTCGGAACAAATTATTTATTGTGATGATTATGATTCATTTTTATTTATGAACACAGTCAAAAGGGTATGTTGTATCATGAGAGAGGTGGATATGATCCTTCTTTTACTTAGCTTGACTTATACTCTCCACATACAAGCAGGATGCAATTCAGAAACCAGGCAGTGATATTAAGGTGCTGTTATGCTGGGCCAGCCCAGCCCAAGCACTTGTGCCTTGCAATTAGAAAAGTGCATTTTTACCCTGTTTCTACCTGGTTTCTTTTAAGTGTTTTAAATTTTGGCTTTTAAGCAATATGCTGTCATACTTTCCAGACTGCAGTCTGGAAAGTAGCAGCATTTCACCTGGTTTCTTCCAGGTGCTGGAAAACTCATGGAGCTTTCTTAGTCTTCTGTGTTTATGGAGCACTTTGAAGCAAGAATTGTCTAAGAATGCCTCCAAGAATGATTCTTTTTATGAAATATATTTGTCAGGAGCCTGAAAATGTCTTTTCTTGAGGAATAAGTCAACCAGCAGAGAGGGAATTGTGTGAAGTGAAGAACAGATACCTGTCTGTAAATCTGGTGCCATGACTCAATAGAAAAAGATGGCTCTGCTGAGGAATTTCAGCGTAAAAAAGTAATTTATAGGATTGAATTAATAACATATTTCATATTTTGACACTAAGGCAGCTAGAAAAAAGATGGGAAATTTCAGAAATGGTGTGCATGTTCAAGTCAGTCCTATTTAGCTTTTATTCGTAGTGTCAGACTGGCATCTGACAGGTTCTGAGGAATTAGAGGGCACTGAAAGACCTTTGGAATGGTAACTTCAAACAGTCTCTTTTCTCTTTGGTTATCAGCCCATTTAGGTGTTTTATAAATAGCAAAGATAGATTGTCAGATACTTTCAATAAGAAAGAGCAAGGGCAGGATAGGGAAGTAATAATTTATATGAGATACCAATCGTATTTCCATCAACAGAAAATGACTCATGATTCATAAAAGCCTCCTTTATACTAGAATACATTGTTTAGAATTTTGTTTAAAAATTAAACAGAATGTCTAGCATTTCAGCTGCTTTAACTTGCTGGCTTGATTTCTGATGGACATTCTATAAATAAAACATATATTTCAAAGCTTGAATTCTCCTCAGAAGAGCCCATGGGCAGTTTTGGTGGGATATTGTTTTTCAGTGCAGTCATATTAATTTGCCAGCTGAACAAGGCTTTTGCAAGCAAAGCAATGAGTAAGAAATGTGCTTTGAGCTGGCAAGTCAGAATAAGGCACCTTGTGAAAACAAACATGCAAAAGAAAAGGCTCCCTGCAAAATGCAAAGCTAAATTGATGCCAAGATTGCTGTTCTGAATAGCAGTGTAGAGCAGCACAGTGAGATTTCAGTCAATTCACCACCTGTGAGTAATCCTCTAAATAAAGGTATAAATTTCACAGTAAATCCTTCAGCAAGGCTTTCTAAGCCCTGAGCATTAACAGGAAAACAGACAGTGCACAATTCAGTGTGCTCTGTGGGGGAGAAGGAAGGTTAGAAGATAATCCCTCTGCCACTTTCTTGTCACACAGGCTACTTGCACCTATTTGCATAGAAGAACCAGTTTCTTTGCTGCTGAATTTACCTTCACAATCCTGAGTACATCACAGGCACTGGAGGGCAGGCCTTTGTCGCTGTCATATTTTCTGAAAAATCCCCTTGCCAGGATTCTTCTCCTGGGAAGCTGAGAAGCCACAATATTACCTCATTTGCTTCTGTGTTTTGCTGCTTTGGAATGTGGTTGGAGATTGTTTATCCAACAGGTGAATTGTTTTTACTTATTGGCCAATTATGGCCCAGCTGTGTCAAGGCTCTGGAGAGAGTCACGACTTTTTCATTAGTGTCTTTTAGCCTTTTGTCTGTATCCTTTCTCTATTCTTTAGTATAGTTTAGTATAGCATTTTCTATATAATATAATAAAATAATAAATTAGCCTTTTAAGAACATGGAGTCATATTCTCAATTTCCTCCTGCGCCTGGGGAACCCCAAAAATAACACAGGCCTTAACTAAACAGTGGAAAAAAGGAAAGTCCTGTCTGGAAAAGCCTTCCAACCCTTTATTACTAAATTCTGCTGTCAAGGGTGGAGGCTCACAATGTTTTAGGAGCAGCAGAGCCACACTAGAGCCAAGAGAGGCAGAAGGTGGGCACATCATGCAGTGACTGCTGACAGACTGCTTCAGCACAGTGACAGAAGAGCACACCCCAGTGACATTTGTCTATTTGACACATGTATGAATATATGAGAATTGTATTTGCAGGGTGCCCTGGGGCAGGAAGGAATGATGAATCTGACTCCATGTTCTCAGAAGGCTAATTTATTATTTTATGATATTATGTTATATTAAAGAATGCTATACTAAACTATGCTAAAGAATAGAGAATGGATACTTACAGAAGGCTAAAAAGATAATAATGAAAACTGGTGACTCTTTCCAGAACCCCAACACAGATTGGCCCTGATTGGCCAATGAATCAAAACAATTCACATGAAACCAATCAAACAACCACCTGTTGGTTAGCAATCTCCAAACACATTCCAAAGCAGCACAACACAGGAGAAGCAAATCAGATAAGTATTGTTTTCCTTTTTCTCTGAGGCTTCTCAGCTTCCCAGGAGCAAAATCCTGGGCGAAGGGATTTTTCTAGAAAATATGACTGTGACATATGGGTGCTTCATCATTTGCTTTTTAAAGTTTGATTTAGCCAGAACAAAGCATAAAGCTGGTATCTCCCAGCTTTAGTAATGGCTGTACGTGGCCACATTTCTCTTCACAGAGAAAAGCAAGGCACAACTTCCCAAGGATATTTTCTGGGAATCACAGTGAGGAATCTCAGAGAAAGAAAAAAAACAATTCTTATCTCAATTGCTGCTCCTCTTGTTGTGCACAAGTGGAATACATTGTAGAAGGTTGTTTACCTGAAGAGAATTAGTAATTAGATTCTGGTGTGAGTGTTTTAATTCATTGGCCAATTGAATCCACGTGTGTGTGTGTCGGGACTGTCGGCTGACAGTCATGAGGTTCTGTTCAGTTGAGTGCTTGTGCAAATTCAGTGTAATGTAGTGTAATATAGTATAATAAATTAATTAATTAGGCTTTGGATATCAATAGAGTCCTCCTTGTCATCCCTCCCCTCGTTTGGGGTCACCTTGTTTCCAATAGCTGTACCCATAGCAGGTTCTCCCTGGCCAGGTGGCTCCTGCTCACCTCAGCTCTCATCCCTGCCAGTGCTCAGGCTCCCCCAGACAAGGTGGCTGCATGCTGGCCATGAGCATGAGCTTCCCCCTGAAGCCAGGCCAAGCCCTGACTGCCAGGGTAAGCCTTTGAGGGAGCCCCAACTGTGCCAGGGAACGTGCCAGGAGCAGGGAGGTAAGGATGACTGTGGCCCAGCTCTCAGCCTGTGGCCTGGCCTTATTCTGTTTACTGGAATAGACAGAGCACGCAGCCAAGGAGGTCAGGAAGAGAGCACAGCACTGCATGTTTTCAGCACACTGGGGACATTTGCCCTGCTGGCCTTGGCAATGGTTTCTCATGCACCACTTCTGTGCATATGCTCCTTCCCTTCCCTGCCTTGCCTTCCCCTCCTTCCCCTGCCTGCTTCCACCTTTTCATGGGATGTCAGATGGTGCAGCAAAAAGCCTGCAATTATATTTCATCTTTATTGGGTCCTGTAATGATCCAAATAATTGCTTGAGTTTTAATGTGCTTTGTGCAGGCTGAGCACTTCTGGTCACTCTTGGAAAGGAGGACTAAGGCTGTACCACCCTCTAAAAAAAACCCACATATTCCCAGGAATGCACAGGACTGAAAAAGGCTGCTTGCTGCCCTGCCAGGGAGCGTGCAATAGGGTCTGTACTGCTGTGAACTTCTGCAGAAATCACAGTTTGATTTTTGAGTTGGTTTGGTTCCAAGGGAATGCAGAGCTCTAATCCAGGCCACCCTGTGCTGCACACAACTTACTTTCCCACTCGTGCTCCCTCTGGGGTGCAAACACAAGCTGTGGGCAAAAGGAACCTTGTAAAGTGGAGTAAATATTATCCCAAGTAATAATACTAGAAGTGAGGAGTTTCTCCAGTTAATGTGGCAGCAGTGTGTGGGTAGTTACATCATCAGAGAAAAGGCAGTGGTAGAAAGGATGGGTCTGCTATAAGGATGATTAAGGTGAATTCTCTCTTGTTTTTGAGGTGAGTTAACAAAGTGAATAAAAAATGCTCCCTCAGTGATCTATGAGTTCATGCCCTGCTGCCTTCCAACAAGGCAAGAGCTCCCCAGTGCCTGAAGGATTTTTTTTAAATACAGCACAGGCTGTATAATCACTGAAGTGTTTGAAAACTTCCCCAACACTAATTTTGTCTGTTTGTGATGGTGAAAACCTGGCGGAGTAGTGAGAATTGCTTTCAGGGTTTCCTGAGACAAACCTTAAAAGCTGAGAATGCAGCTTGATTTGGGCCAGCAATTCTCTGGGCACTGATTGGTTAAACCATGAGCATCAATGAGAGGAACTTCAGTTAGTGAAGGGTGTGCATTTTTGGAGCTTATTTCACTTCTTTTTACAGCTTACAGAAAGATTAACTAAAAAATAAATGGTTTTCTTAAGAGAATGCAGTGCTGACTTGTCTTTACCAGTAAAAATCCAGGACAGGGATCTGAAAAGGCAGAAAACATCCCCAAAACCATGGATATAAAACTGTGCAAGAGGGAGGAGGAGTGCAACTCCAGACTCCAGCACAGGAGAGCTGACTCTGCTTTTACAGTGAGATCAAGGACAAATTGTCTACTGGCTTTGAATCAAACACTGGTTCAAAACTAAGATAATGGGAAAATTTCCTTTTTATTTGACTTTATTTTTTTTTAAGTGTTTTTTATCTTGCTCATTTAAAAAGTCCGTGCCTCTGTTCTAAGAAGGTTTTTTTCCAGGATCAGAGATATCTTGCATTCCTCAAGTGCAATTCATTCCCTATAAAACTCTCTATGTTCCATATCAACCATTAATGTTTCCAGATTGTAAACCTGACAGGTTTAACAGATTTATTCTTGTTTTCTATTAGTGTGGGGCTGACTGTGAGGTTAACATTTAGCATGCTGTGGAGACTGAGCAGCTCTTTCTGTGTCCATGACTTTGTTCTTTGATGAAACTAAACTGGCGAAATAAGCCAGGAAAAGCAATTCTTTTCTGAAGTGACTCAGGTCTAAACAGTTGTGGTTTTGACAACCAATGCAAGAAATAAACACAGAAAATATAAAATACATTAATACTTTCTTATTAATTTTGGTTTGGTTTGGGTTTTTTGGTTTTTTGGGTGTTTTTAAGTGTGCTGTAGCAAAATATAGTGCTGACTGGGGACTAATTAAATCCTTTTCACTTGCCTGATGAGAAGCTCTGGTTGTACCTATTTAGGCATTAGCTAAACTTCCTTTGAACAACAAAGGGAATATTTTGTTTGCATGTTTAATTTCTGCTTAGCAATCAAGACTGTTTTAAGTATTTACAGGAAGCTGTGTTTTGATTCTCAGCAGATAAACAAGCTGGGCTTTTATATAAAGCTTATGTCCATAAAGCAAACAAAACATCTGATTCATTGTTCCAGTGTGGGAAAAATACAACTTACTATGAAAAACATCACACTAAGGGATTGATCTATTTATTTATCTATTTTATTTAAATCATAGACTCATAGGATAGTTTGGATTAGAAGGGACCTTAAAGATCATCTGGTCAACACCCCTGTGGTAGGCAGGGAGATCAAGCTGCTCAACAAACATGCAAATGAACCTGTAACTAGAAATACATTTTCTATAACACAAGAAAAAGTGATTGTCTGATAGTGGGAGCATGTAGAAGAGATTTGTAAAAATGTAAGAACTTTACTTAAACCTCAAAGTTAATTTAGTGCATTTAATTGCACCTCCGCAGGCATAACTAGAGATGTGGAAGTGACTCTGTGAATAGATATGAAATAAGGAATTAAAATAAATTTGCAGTAAAATTCTAGAGCCAAACTGAGCATTGTTGATGGAAATCATTTGGCAGAGAGCTTAAAAACAGTAAGGTGGATCCAAGTTGTCTCACATTTGGGTCCCAAGATTGCAGTTTGGGTTCACATCTAACATCATAGCCAGTAGGCACATCCTGCACTCAACAGCAGGACCCCCTTGCACCACTCTAGCCTAAATCTTTATTTCCATAAATAAAAGAATTATTCTTGCTTAAAGACTGTTAGCTTAGCCAGATAAGGTCAAACAAGACCATATTTATCTGGCTAAGAATTGATAATATTTTTATTATGCTTTGAGGTGATCCTATGACAGCAAAATATGATAATTTTATTTTCCCCCCAGAAAATCTATAGCATGTTTTTGTTTTCATCTCAGCAGATTGTGTTTAGTTGGGCTCAGCACTGCCATGAGCTGACAGTACAAATTTCTGGTCTGGTGCCAGTTAATGCTCACTGCAGATGTATCTCAGGACTCTTTCAGGCCATGGAGCTGCTACCCCACCAAGCAATGTATTTGTGCTCCTGGTGGAATAAGTAAGCTGCAGGTTTGGGTGTATTGGATTACTTGACATGGTTCAAAGGTCAATTCATGGAAAAACATCAGTGAAAATCTCCCAAAAGTGATTCTTCTCCTCCTTCTTTTCCACCAGCTGGGAGAAAACAAAAACAAAAACAAAAAACAAAAAAAAAAAAAAAATGGAGAGTGAGAGGAGAGAATTTTCTTGTAGTTGCACCCTTGTATTTAGGGCAGGTTCTGGTTTACCTGTATTGAACAGCTCATTGTACTTTCAGTTTCTGCTGTGTTTTTCTCATCTACATAGATTTCAGTAGTTTTACTACTTTTGTAGCTAACTGATGGATTATTCATCATAACTATTAGCTTTCATGGGGTCTCTGCCCTTAATTTAATTCATACACTAAAATTGGTTTACTGCAATTTGTAAGCATTCGTGAGAATTAGCTAATTTTTTAAGTAGCAGCACCAGTGTTTTGTTGATTAATAAATATCATTTTTGGTTTGAGTGGCACCTGGAAGTAACTCTGCACTAAGAAACTGCTCTTGCTATCTGCATTTTGTATCAGCTGAAAAGTTGGCACAAGATTCATTTCACTTCCAGGAGTTATTATAAACACATCCTTTGTGGAAGAGATTGAAATATTTTGAATTAACATGTGAAATATTAAGTGGAGAAATATTAACAAATTAGTAGATGATTCTTTACTCTTACAGATGTGTGAAACATTAAGCACATATGTAAACAGTCTCAAAAAAGAATCTTAGTTTTGTGTGCAGCATTAGAGCAGAGCCACGAGGAAAGAACTTTATTTCATCTTTTTCTCTCATATAAACTGGCAGCACATTTAAAACAGCTCTTTCACGTCAGCTCTGTACATAATTGTTCTGTTTTGGCTGGCAAGTATTATTTGCTGAAATACCACTTCTTATCTTCCATCTCTTTGCTGGCTCTTGTCCACTTTTCAGCTACTCCTCTGCATCTTCTGACTCGCTGGTTTCTTTGAGCGATGATTTATAGGGCCGCAGATTGTCTTGTATGCTGCCTGCTTTGGGTTTTTTTGTGTTTTGTTTGTTGTTTTTTTTTTTTTTTAAGTGGATGTCCCACTGTTGTTTTAGCAAGGAGCATTCAGACTTTTTGAGAATAACTGTGAAGGTGGCTCTCAGTGTGTTATAACTATATGGCACTCATGAAGGAATAAGATTATTTAGTTCAGAGACATAGTTCTTAAGACATTAATAAAGATTTTCTTCTTGTATGACAGAAAAGTTTCCATGCTTACATTTCAAACTCAATCCCTTGCTGTTTTCATTGCTGCCATTCTGTAGTTGTTCAATGACTCTAAGAACAAGAAATATTTCCTACTTTTGCAGGAAATGGTACAGAACACTGTCTCCATGAGGACAGTAAGGGATTGTAGTAATTTATCTTCTTTATTTTAAAAAAGCTGGTTCTAATAACAACCTGGAATTACCCTTGTATAGTCCATCAAGGCTTTTATGATCTTGAAAACAGGGAATGCTTTTTGTTCCAGTGACTTTTGTGAAGTCACATACCAGAATGATGAGCATAAGAAACCCTAGAGAGGCAGGAAGTCAGATGTCCTATAAGGTTAAATTCTTTTCTTCTCTGGGCTGACTTTTTCTGTAGAACATACCACAATGTGGCATCAGCTCCAACTCTCACTTTTAAGAGGAAGCAGAAATTTGTAGCATTTACATTCTCTAGAAAAATCCCTTTGCTTAGGATTTTTTGCTTAGGAAGCTGAGAAGTTTCAGAGTAAAGGCAAACAATTCTTATTTTACTTGCTTCTCTTTTGTTTTACTTCTATGGAATGTGTTTGGAGATTGTTTACCCATAAGTAATTGATTGGACTCTGGTGTGAATTGTTTGAACTCTGGCCAAGCTGTGTCAGGACTCTAGAAAGAGTCATGAGTTTTCATTATTATCTTTTTAGCATTGTGTCAGTATCCTTTCTGTATTCTTTAGTATAGTTAGTATAGTATTCTTTAATATAATATAGTATCATAAAGTAATAAATTAGCTTTCTAAAAACAAAGTCAAAGACATCATTCGTACCTTTGTTGAGGCATTCCCTACAAATACAATAAAAATTATTATTTCAGGCTGTATGATTCTTGTCCCTTGTTCTAATTTCAGGTTTTACATGTGTTGTTAAGCTCAACAAGACAATTTCTGTTGCGAGACCTAAATACAGCCTGATCAGGGAGCATTAGGAAACATGATGATGGTTATTTGGTTAGCCACCAATTTCCTTTCTCATGCTCTCAGTCTCAGATTACTGAGCTTTCATTTGGCATTCTCAGACATGCTCACTAATTGTCCTGCAGCAGACAAATAAAGAGCACGTTTTACAAGTCATGTGTGGGACATAACTAATGTCAACTCATATGTTGCCTGCATACAGATCTTATTTGTGTTTAGGATTATTTAATTAACTTCTTAATTGTAAAGAACAGAGAACTGAAGCATGCAGTCCAAAGTCCAGTCAATGCAAAAACTCAATAGGCTACAATGAATTTTGGCTCAAACACCCACTGCTCTGGTCATCAACTATATCATGGTTGTAGCATAAGAGATGAGAATTAAAAGGAGCTTGGATGCAGTTGGAGGAGGCTGAGTGGAGGGGGAGGATGTTATTAGGAATAGCAGACTAATGGAAATGCACTTGTAGAGAGTGGTGTTCAACATGTGTCATGCAGATTAAAGCAATGTTGAACAGCTGCTCGAGTGAATGTTGTCAGTCTTCCCAACAGGCTAGGCACGAAGGGTCTTTGGAAGAACTAAATGTGGTAATGGGATCTCCAGAGCCTTTTTATGGGTTTTTGGGATGCTGATTGCAGGAAATATTAAATGCTTGATACACTCAATGCTCAGTGTCCACTCACAAGACAGAAGGATGTGCAGAAGTTGGAAAGGTAATGTCTAAAAGTGAGTCATGGCTCCCTCTCTGTAAACTTGTAGAAACACATAGTGTGGAAATGCAGTGAGTGTTTGAGTTAATGGAGGAAGGTGTCTGGGGCTGAGGCCTCTGCAACTCAAAGATGTTGATCCAGAAAGAGCCCCTCATTCATTTGCCATCAACTTCCATCCAAGAGGAGAAATGGAAATGAAAAAATACAACAAAATTGTCAGATTTAAGGGAAAGCAACTGAAACCTGAGTGCATAATCAAGTTGCATTATGCTGCTTGTGCAAGGTAAGGTGGGGCTGTCAGTTGTTCTTCAAACTCATTTGGAGGTACAGAAAGTCCACAAAACCTTAAATGTGTTCTGTCTGCTCTAATATCCTCTCATGCAACTTTAGAGTAGCTGGAAATAACCATAATCATGTATCCTTTACTCTAGTTGTGTTTGCCAGACCAGGTTTGTGGTGAAATGAGATGGTTTAATGCAAAAAATCTAATTTTGGCATTGCCGTAAGTAAGAAGAAAGGATCAAAATACAAAAAGTCATTGATTAAATGAACAGTGAACTGATGACCCAGTTCAAGTATGTGGTGGGAGACCATTTTAATAGAGGTGAAAGAATCTGAAAAAAGACTTCTCCCACACGGTGATGTAGAAATAGTGGTCCAAGCATCTATATGACATATATGTGTAGGCTGAACACCACCCCTTTTCACACCACTCCAGAATTGTGGTCTCACACTGAATCCCTTCTGAGCTGTCATGAAAGGGAGGCTCAGATCCTCTGCAGTGATGATGTGGTGGATTTGATTCACAGACTAACAGACTTAAGGTGCTTCATGCACCAGAGCTCAGGCAAAAAATCCTCAGGATGTTTATTGAGTGTTATTTACCAGACTTGGTTTATAACATTATTAAATCCATTTAATTCGTTAGATTTTTTTGAGATTATGTGCTGTGGAAATACTAAGGTATTTCAGAAAGATTTCTGTTACTTCAGTACAATCTGTCCCTAACTCAGCTCTTACAGACTTTTATGTGGTAGTTACCTTACAGCCCATTAGTTCTTCAGAAAAGCTGATCCAAGTTTTTGTAATCTTTCTTTTTTTTTTTTCCCCAGATGATTTTTCACAAGCCAGAAGTTTCTCTAAAATCTCTTTCTTGACTCATTATTTCCTGGCAATTCTAAGCTGATTCTTTGTTTTCTCTTCCAAGAGTCTGGAATGCCATAATATTTCTCATTCAGTTTTTGAGGAAGAGGTGCCTGGTTGTCATGTAAAAGTTTCAGTGTCCAGTTCCAAAAATTCATAATAACTTTATTTAATATTTTAGCACACCAGTGTTTCACCTAAAACAATCTATCCAGTATTTTTGTAACAGTGATGGTATAGAGATTTTAGGGAAGTAAGGTGTGTGAGGATATATTGCCTCCCTTTCTACAACTGGCTTCTCTTAAAGGAAAAATAAAAGAAAAGAATATTTCTTCACACAGTGCTGCCTTGTGCAGTTATCCCTCAGTAACTGGAAGAATATCTTTTTAATAAAATGTTTCAGAAGAGTGCCAAGTCATTCCTGAAAGCCAGCTCCTGTCTGAAGTTCTCTTTTCACCTGTTTGTTGCCCTTCTGAACTCTTTGGGATATTGAATAATTTGTTTTGTTTAATTCTGTGTGAGTGGTGCCTAACATACTGTAAGTATTAACATCAGGACACAGGAATGAACCTGAAGCCCAGCATGTCCAAGACACACATTTTAATTTAATCACATGTCCCTAAAAACCTTTCTCTCACCCACTGCTTCAAGCAATTATGCCCATCTCTGGTCTGTAACACTCATCTCACTGTAAAACCTTAAGTCTGCAAGCACTGGACTCAGTGTCTTAGATTAAATCAGGAAAACTGGCCTTGTTCACTATCAAATAAAATACAAAGTCCTGAATCTAAGATGTTTTACCATGTTATTTTGCCAGTAAAATAAAAGTGCAATTTTTTCTCATGGATCAGCACAAGGGGAGAGATGTTAATTTTTGCTGTAAAGGACATTTACAATATGGAAATGCTGCACAAGAATAGCTTTCAGCTTCTTTTTCCCTGGGCTTTGGCTTTGAAACTGCAAATTATAAGATATTGATAAGAACTCTGTAATGTTAAAAAATCCTCAAAGAAATGCACTGTCTTAAAACCAAACCCAATACAAAATGTTCTGCCTCTCACAATCTCTCCTTTACAAAAAAAAATCCTCTGGAAAAATCAAAAAGAAAATACTTTCCTCTATCCATTTCAGGCTACAAACTCCACAACCCTCTTGCTTTTTATTTTGGTTAGCAGCTTGGACTCCCTTACTGCATAACTAACCTGAACAAATATTGTGCCTTAGATCATTTCAGGGGAGCAAATTCCAAAACAAGCAAAGAAACAATAGACAACAATTTTTTTTTCTCAAGGAAAAGAAGTAGGTAAATAATTATCCGCCTAAGGAGGAGAGCTAATCATTTATGGGTGGTTTTTTGATTAACCGTAGTACAATTTATATAGATTTTTAAGTCTGGAAGGATAAAAGAAACCATACACAGTAGTTTTGAGCTACCTTCAGCCCTACTATGCTGTGCACACGGTGTAATAATATCCTTACCAAAACAAGGAATGGTTTATGCAGCCCCATGCTGCATGGGAACCCTTTAAATACAGGAATTTTACATAATGTACAAGTGTCACGCTTTGTGGAGGATATTACATACTTTTTGCTACTTTTGCTACCAGGAACAAAGCTTTGTGGTCAGTGAAAATATTCATCTATAGCCCTGGTGCTGGTGTTGAGCAATATTGAATTTTAGAAGGCTGGTTGGAGTCCAGACCCTCTCCTATCTCTGCAAAGCCAGGAGGAGGGAGGGTCATGGCAGCACTTCCCAGCGTGGGGATTCTCCCTGACTCCTTCTGATGGTCCCCAGACATAAACACAGCAAACGCCTCTGGGTTTCATACTTCCTTTGAGAGGGAAGGGAAACAAAAGGTCCTGTTACAATCCAAAATCTGATTAACTTGGGCTGTGGTGGGCAGCTTCCCTGGTAGCTCTGAGGCACAGCTCCTCCTCTGAAGGAGAAGGGAAAGGCGTCTTCCCTGGGTACAGCTGCCTGCATCCACTGCAGCTTTTGCACAGTGACCCAGCCTGGGACTGGATATGCCGAGGTGTTTCTTGTGTGTGGTGGCTTTTTATAAGTTTTTGTGTCACTTTTTACATTTTTGAGAGCTTTTCTGGGAAGCTTGAGTGTTGTCCAAGGGGAAAAAAGAACTCAGTGAGGATAAATAGGAATGTTTGCTAATCAGACTTGGTGACTGGCAAAAAACAAGTTCAGGACTTGGCAACTCTCTTGGTGTCATTTTTGAGCATGTACTGTCTGTGGCTAAGAAATGAGAGCAGTGTTCTCTGTTAATCTGTCCCTTACCATATTGTCCCTTAAAAATCTAACTAGAAACTAGAGATCTACAAGGACAAGGTATGGTTATCTCTAAGGGAATACACCCAAGAAGTCAATGGCCTGAGGAGCAGGATTGGATCCAATTTTTTGAGGGTTCAAGTTTCACGCACCCCAGTGATGTCTCAGGTTTTAGCTTTTATATTTTTCAGATTCTGTGCTGCCTTAGTGTGTGGTTCTGGGCTTCACATTAGGGGATGGTGAGCTCTGTGCACAGAGCAGGGAGAAAAAACAATTCCTGCTCTAGCTGGGGACAGGAGAGGGATTTGGAAATCCTGTTCAGCCCATGAACAGTAGGGTGGCACAAATGTCTGAAAATCCTGTTACTCATTCAGCTTTCTTGCCATGGATCTCAGTGCCTCATTTCGGGCTC
>NW_005054588.1:96807-134241 GCF_000277835.1 Geospiza fortis
GTTGCCTCAATGTCTCACCTGGATACCTTCATTATTTTTACTGAGCAGCTGTTTCTTTTTATCCTTCACTAGACTATTTTGACTGATAGTTAAATGAAAGCAGCTCTGCTGCTGCAGCTGAAGAACAGAACACTGCTGTTCCCAAGGGAATGTTCTCTTCCCATGAGTGCAACAAGATGCTTCTGAGTAAAACCTCCAGCAAAGTGATGCCTTTGTAATTTGACACAACTTTACATTATGCTCTTCTATCTGCCTCATGCCACTCTTCTTTCTTCCTCTTCCTCACTCCAATGATCTGCTTCCTGTGAATTTTTGTCATTTATAGTATTCCTTATCCTGACAGTAGGAATGAGATCACATGAAGCAGGAACATGGCAGATAGACCTTTGAGTTTCAGTGTTGTTTTTCTTTTCTTTTTTTTTTTCCCCTGGTGGTTCTTCCTTTAGATGTCTCTTTCTAGGACTACACAAGGACAAACTTGCTCCAAGGCACTCACACAAACTCTGCTGTGTTTCCTAATACTTCAGTCTTTGACTTTGCATCCTTAACATTTTGTAACGTCAGTTCTGCATGTGATGCACATCCTGCTGCCTGAGTGTTTGCTGAGTAGCTCTCACACACTGGTTCCTGGCCAGTGACTGAATGAGCCACTTTCATTTTAATGTTCTGACTGCTTTAGGCTCCCACTGCTTTCCCATCTCCCCAGGTGACGTAGCTGCCTGATGAGGTCTCAGCCTCTGTGCTGCTCTCACCAGATGAGGTTAAGTGTGAGCAGCAATTTACATATTTTCAAAATCAGAGGGGTGGCTTTATGACAGAAAGGTAAAAACCTGAAGTGGCTCAAGTAACAAGCTTTTGTTACTTGTGGAGCCAGGCTGAAAGCCCAGCAGGCACTGGGTAGCACACTAGTAGGCAGCTGGTTCAGACTGGGGAGCACCCACCACCCTTCCAGCACTGTGGATTCACCATCCTCCCAGATGGCACTGATCACCACCACAGGTTTCTGCACCTTGTATTTTCTGTGCTTTTGCACCACAATTACCCCTGACTCAGCCTGCCCTCTTGTTGGCATTTTCTCTTCTCCACAAATCTGGAAGTACTTGTTGGGAGACCAGGGAAGAAAAGGCAAGGAGATTATTTCATCTGTCCACTGTCATGAATCCCCAATTCCTTTCATTAGTGTGCCCTGAGCTTCCTTCTTCAGCCTTTGATTTTGGCAAACACATTCCCTAGAGGTTTCTCAAGAAAGCTCGGGGCTTTTTGAGCTAATTTCAACTAGTGAAGTCTCAATATTTTTACTCTCAGGATCTTTTCAAGTGCCTTTACTATTATTATTATTAATCTAAATAATTCCTTTAACCTACTCCTGTATGTCTGTACACAAAAGAATTGCTATGCTATCTCCCAGCAGCATTCTGAATAGATTTAAAAGGATTTCAGAGCCTCAACCATAAATATCATGGAAGTGTTTATATTTGCAAGCATGTTCTTATAGCACACCTATTGCAGAACAGCAATCCAAACTCTGCCTCTGTGGGAAAACTGCTTGATGCCTTCCAGAAGGAATCTGTTGGTAACTAATTTCAATGTATGCATTCAAACAATATGAAATAGAAGATGTTTTCAAAACAAAAGGTGGGTTTGGAGTTGTTTTTAAAGATGGGGTGTAAAGTTTTCCTGTATGCAGTTGCTGGAACACATATTGTGCTTGTCTTCCTGTAAATATACACCGAGCTCAGCCTGATGATCTGTTATTCCATGTAATGCCTTTATCCATTCCATATGCCAGAATGGTCTCATTACTGTATATATGGACACCTGTTCCAAATAATTTCTAATGGCCTTAATTAGGCCTATTTCAAATTTTAATTATTATTTTGCAGCCTTTGTTTAGAATCAGATTCCGGACACAAATTTGTCAGAAGTTGCAGGGCTTGCAAACAAAGTTCCATGCACTCACAACTGCTGTGGCAGCTGTAAACAATAGGCACTACTCCCATAACATTCTTCAAGTTGCAATAAATTTGTTTCTCTGCCTGCCTTAGTGATTTAAGTGCTTGAAGTTAAAATTTTAAAGCAACCACTTCTTCTTAAATTATAGGTATAATTTGGTTTAATAACTACCTTCTTAAAGGTCAAAGAGTGCAGCCAAAACCAGCAAATCTGTTCACTAAAGGGAAGCACGTGCACATCAAGATAAACTGTTAAAACACATGATCAGTTATTCTCTTAAGTAGTTAGTTGGGGTTTTTTAGTTGCTTTAAAAACACCAGGCAGAAAAATCATCCTGTCTACTTTTCATGGGTAGTCATGTGTATGACAGGAGGAACATCTTCAAAAAGCTGTGAAATCCATAAATGCTGAGAAAAAGAGGATTATTTTAGCATTGGTCATTCATTTAGTCAGCCTTACCCTTGCTGTTGAGCACAGCTTCCTTCTCAGAGCTAAGAGCAAATTTGGAATGGAAATCATGGAGGTGTTGCTCTGCTTATCCCTTCAGCTGAAAGGAAAGCTGTCAAGTATTGAAAATATTGCCTCTCTTGTCATGGATCTGCTGCTCCCTGCCCAGCAGTCGCTGCACAGACTGTGGAAACTCAACTTTCAACCCTCCAAAGGTTGGAGAGCTGCTGTGCCAGGAAGGGACAGGACAACACCAGCAGGCCTTTATGGCCTTTCCATCCCTCTTTATGTTCCTCTGGTTCCCTGTGTCCATCCCTGCTGGTGAAGGAGAAAGAGAGGCTTGGATCACAGGGCCCTTACCTCAGGCATCAGGAATGTGGCTTTCAAAGCGCAGCCAAGTATGAGCTACCAAGACACAACACCCTTTTAAACTGAGAACCTTAGGCCAGCAGCACCTTATTCCACAGCAGTGCTCAGCAAACACAGTCCTGCTCCTTCCTGGAAAGAAATAATCAATACCCAAGAGCTACTGAGGCTTTGTCACAGTGATAGAGCCAGCAGTGTTTTTATCTGTAACCCTTATTAAACCCCCCTAATTTTAGTAAATGTTTCTTCTTCTTTACACTAGTCCATAACCTTCTTCAGCTAAGTGACAGAGTGCTTTCTCTTAAGCTCACTGACCAGGAGGAATTCTTGGGAATGAAGATGACCATGGGGTCATCATGGGTGCCCATGGCAACCTTCATGTGTTGAAGGTCCCTAATTTATTACTTTCTCTTGATTATCACTATTTAGCACTCAATAATAGGTAGCAGATATTTAAAATCCAAATGACTGCTTGGTAAGCAAGTTATTCTACAGGACTCTGAGTTCATTTCACTTGCCAAATTCTGAGAGTAAAACTTGCAACCAAGAATTTTTTTTTTTAGGCTGTAGAACTACAGTAACTTTTCAAAACACTGCAGAAAAGTTACTACTGAGAAATCTGCTTGAGAGTTAAAACACCCTGTGGTTATATACATTTGGTGTAAGACATGGTCAGCATCAGCTTGGGGGCAGCAGTAATCACTGGTGGAGTACTGAGTGTGGTTGTATTTTTGCTTAGCCTTCTGGTTTTTAATACCTTTAAAATGAATACATGGTGCTTTCCAGTAAAGAGCAGTTTCTCTGTAGCATTCGCTAAATTTTGCATATATTTATTCTTATTTGAGTCAAGGAGGACAAGTTCAAGAGCCTTTTGTTCAGAGCATATGGTGATTTAAACCTCTGTATTCCACAACTTGTGGATCTTCCTTACTATCTGATACCAATAGTGCACAGTGTGCCTTTAGCTTATAAATTAAGAATACCTTTCCATTTTTATCTGAGATCTGTCACTTTGGGTTTTTGAGCTTTAAAGAATATATGTTACACATAGGATTTTTATAACCACGGTATTTTTAACCTTAGATTACAGAGAATTCTTAAAAACAAACATTTCCTCTGTGCATTACAGCTAAAAATGCCTAGATGACAGCTACTGCCAGAACACTATTCTATCTTTAAGGTTTTACCCAGTGCTGACAGCAATTACAGTGTTGCTCTTAGGTATGTGCCAGGACTTGGAACTTTCAGACAAATTTCAGCTATGCTGTCACTGGAGATGTTTAATTTCAGATTTTGTTGTTGTTGTTTCACTGAGGGTGACACAGCTGACCAGGTTACGTTTTTCATGGTAATTTGACTAAATAAATATGAGACCATCTCGAGATGTTGGTAAATTAAAGCAGAAGCAGGGAGTGGAACAGATGGGAGCTCTCACTTGCTTGGCAGGTGAGTGGTTCCTCTGCAAGTGGAATCCTGCCAGCTCAGCTCTGTGGCACTGCAGCACAATGGAGTGTAAAGGGCAGAGTATGGACCCCTGCCAGCCTGGCTTCCTGGGAAAACAATGAGGAGGAATAACCTCCTCATGCTCCAGAAAATAAAGTGATCTGCTACAGAGGGAAGGATGTCAGAAAAAATATCTAAAGGTGTCAGAGCCACTGAGAAAAAACCTGATGCACTATTTCTAGTAAGAGTTTCACTGAGAGAGATTTACTATGCTGTGTTGAATTATTAGCTTGCTAAATTGATATTGTTTCCAGATAATAATGTTTCACAGAAAATCCATCCTGTTTGGAGAAGAAAAATAAGGTTTCTGGTAAATGTATTGGTTTTATGGACAGTATTTTCATTTTAAGTTCTCTCTGGTTTTATTTTAAATTTTATGGAGTAACAACAAATTCAGTGTGGGTTTGTTTCCCACAAGTCTTGTTACAAAAGTGATTAAACACAGGGGCACTGCAGTTTAGTTCCCACCTGTTAAAGTTTAATCTTTAGCCACTTAGTTGTTCTGTGACATGCTTTGGACTATTAATGCTGTAAAGCCACATGGCATCTCTTAAAATTAATTTGTAACAAGCTAATAGAATACATCTGAAACACCAGGTAGAAGCTGTTAATGTGACTAATTACTGCCTGGGGCTCAGCTCAGTTGAAGGCTTGAAGGGCTTGTGGTTAGACCTTGCTGGCTTGCAGGATGCTCTTGGGAACTGAGAGCTTCAGATAAGGCTGCTTTCTATGGCATTTCTTATTAAAAAAAAAAAACAAAAAAACAACAAATAAATACTCAACAAATCTCTTAACAACTTGTGATACAAAAGACCAGTGGGGTCCAAAATCCCAAGAAGGGAATTCCAGTTCAGAATGAAGCTGCTAGATCAGGATCCATTACAAAGGACCCTGGATAGTTATTCTAAGTGAATTCTAGTGAAGATTATGGTAGTAGTTATTGGATTCTGATAATCAGAATCTTACAATAATTTGTTTAAAAAATCAAGTAAATTATGATAGCACCTTTATACCTTTAGCAGCAGCAGAGGTATTGGGTATCAGATATTGGACAGTATTACCTGCAGTGAGCTGATGTGTGCTGAACTGAATGCTTAGAGATGCTATGCAATGTTTACCATTTAAAAATCTTTTTCTTGTGCTGAAAATTCTATTTATTTTGGGACTTGAGAATATAATTTAGTGTCCTGTTTTTAAAGCCTGGAGATACTGGGACAGAAGTTCTGCCTTCCAGAGTGCTCCAAATGAAAGAGCAAATTTTAGTTGCTTTTTTTTTTTCCCCTATTTAGAAGGATATATAGTATGGAAGCTTATTTCAATGGGACTGTATTGATATTTTCTCCCAGAGTATCAAATCTGGGAACTGCATGACATGGTGGAGCTCCTGCGTGGCACTGATGCCAACACGGAGCAGATACCATGTCTAGGCAGCTGGAATGTTTGCTTTAGTTGCATTCCCAAAACTTGGTCCAGAATAACTACAAATGTACACACATATGTGCCAGATCTACAGGAGACTGGAAGAGCACCCTGGCAGCCTGACTGCTTTTGCAGCAGGGTTATTTTGTGGCTTTTTTTTTGGCTGGTTGGTCTATAATAATTTTTGTTCTGTGAACTTTTCCAGCAAGATAATCCTACCATCAAAATCATAGCATTTGAGTATTTTTGAATTTACCAAGAGCGTGGTACCCAAAGAGGCACCACTGGGAGTTGTTTGTTTGATGGTGCCTGCAGCAGGGGGAACAGCTTCTTTTAAAGATGTGCCCAAATATTCAAGCCCCCTTGGGAATGAAAGAGCACACATTGCTGGGGACAAATATAGAACTTCTTATCAGAACTCTGAATCATATTCTGGCCCCAAAGGAGTAGAGAAACCCTGATGGTCTGACTCCAAGAGAGATTTTTTTGAGTAAGGGCTGTGCTCGGATGGGTTCTCTGTAGCTGGAGGTTTCTTCTAAATAAAATTGAGAGGTGCTGTTGCCTAACATCAGGAAACTGGGCAGGAAGGTTGTTCAGTGGGACATGTTCCTCTCTTTTGTTTGTTTTCTGCAGTAAAGCTTGATTACTCAGCCCCACTCCATCTTGTGCAGGTATTAGACATAAACAGAGATGTGAAAACCAAGGCACAATGTGACAGTGCTCACAGGGGTCTTTTGCTGAAGGAAGAGATGGAGATCTGACTCCATGTTTCAGAAGGCTCGATTTATTATTTTATTATATATATTACATTTAAAACTATACTAAAAGAATAGAAGAAAAAGTTTCATCTCAGAAGGCTAGCTAAGCATAGAAAAGAAAGAATGACAACAAAGGCAGCTGTGTCAGACTCTCTATCTGAGCCAGCTGGGCTGTAATTGGCCATTAATTACAAACATCCAAGATGGACCAATCACAGATCCACCTGTTGCATTCCACAGCAGCAGACAATCAATGTTTACATTTTGTTCCTGAGGCCTCTCAGCTTCTCAGCAGGGAAAAAATCCTAAGGAAAGGATTTTCATGAAAAGATGTCTGTGACAGCACAAGAGCACAGTATGTGAAAGGACACAGTCTAAAATTCAGACAAAAAAGGAACAGTGATAAATGCACCCCAAGATGCCAGTGCAGAGCTGTACTTGCTGGAGGATACAGAATAAAAAGAAAAGTTTACAGTGAGTCTGGTACAGCAGCCAGCCAGGCCAGCTGAGCCTGCATTGCCAATTATCATCCACAGGACAGAAAATTATTATTGCTGCTAAACAGCTTAAATAAACTGAAAGCAAGGTGGCAACAGTGCCATGGAATAGCCCATGCAGTAATTCTGATACACTCCACCACTTCGATGAGCCTGGTGCACACTGAGCAGCCCAAAGCAAACACAAATAATTGCACAGTAAAAGCATTCAGCATGAGGAATGGCTGCTGATTCCAGTTGTGCAGCTCATCCAGGACACCTTCATCATCCTCATGGCACCAGGAGAACTGGCTGATCTCTGAGCAGGACATTGCTGGATAAGAAACCACATTGTATGTGACCTAGAAACAACAATGTTTTTCCACCCAGCCTTGGAAAACAGAAAAGCAGAGCTCTTAAGGCAAAGGATAGCAATCAGTGCTTCCAGGAGAAATGAGGAATATTAAAATTGACTTTTTTATGCTTCGGCTCAGCTTGAGAAAGGATCTTGCTCTGCTCTTTTTGCTGTTTTATGGGGATTTTTGAGTTTTGGTTTGTGGTTGGGGTTTTTTGAAGACATACCCCAAGACTGTTATTAGTGGGAATGCAGGGCTCAGTTTCTAAGAGAAGCAGAGAGCCTGCTAAACACTCAACAAACTGGAGTCTTGTGCTGTTGTCTGCTGCCACACTTTGCTATTTGCAGAGTCATGGCAAAATGTTGAGAAATACAAATTATATTACTGACAGATGGAATTGTTTCTGTTTAAGGACAGATGCTTTTTATACAGCTTTAATTTAAAACTATGGATTTTTTGAATGCTTGTTTATGGAAATTTAGAACAGCAAATTACCACTTTCCTCATTAACATGTGTTTTTCTCAGTCAAATCTATTTTTCAAGAACTTCATACATTTATGCAACATTCCATGTAACTAAATTAATTACATAGCCAGCTTTTTTATGATATTCAAATACCATTTGGGGAAAAGAAATACTTCCTGAATTAACTCCAAAAATCCTTGGACATACTTTTCTTACAAATGCATATCTCCTCATCCCTTCTAATAACAAAGATATCACAGCAAAATTATTAATGAAAAATGTTTAATTTTTAATGAAAATTTTTAAATTTTTTGTAGTTTCTATAATAGGACAGAAGCAAGGTGTGAAGGAAACTCACTCCACCATTGAGATATGAGCAGTGGGATGATAAATAAAATAACAATATGGATTTACCATAGTTGTTCTCTGGGCTTCATCTCCCCAGACACTCTCTGTGCCACAAGGCAGGTGACTGTGCCTTGCAGCTTGGTCTCCAGCACCTAAATGGAATTCTGGTGGCTGTCAGCTCTCAGTACCACAGCAGAAGGCAGCCAGATGCAAATGCCAAATTTGAAGGTGCTGTGCTGAATCAGAAAGGAAAATTAAGTGAAGGAAACATTTCAGATAAACTGAAAAAAAAAAATTAAAGAAGTTTCCTTTTGGTTTTCCTGAAAATTTATTTTAAAAAAATTACTTTCATTGCAGAGAAATGTTCAGTTTTTGGGGATACAACACTTTTTCTTTATGGGGCTACTATGTGGTTTTTGGTTTAGCTCAGAAGGACACAGGGCTTAGGTAGCACAGTTATTTGTTACCATCCCTGCAGCAGAAGAAATATGCTTTTATGAATTTTAGTTGATATGAACTTTACACATGAGAAGCCCTAGATCAGACTCAAAAACTTCTGGCAAATTTCATTAGAATGGGAAGGTGGCTAGGTGTTCTATTTTTCTTGATTTTGTATGATAAATGTGGGTTTATATTGCTGGCTTTTTTCTTTAATATAAGCCAAGCTTTGCCTGGCTAAGCTGAATTTCAGTGAGATCAGCCACCTCTGTCTTTCAGGAAAAAAAACCCAATTCCACTCTCTAGATCTAACTAGGAGGACCCAGTCAAGGGCTAATATTGAATTTAACTTTCCACCACGAGGCAAGGAAAAATCAACACAGCTGTGCCATGAAAACCACCTCAGTTGTGAAGCCCAAGTTCACCTCTGTGTGGACAGTAACTCATCTCCCTGTGACTTTTAAAGGTTCCAGCAGAACACATGGCTGAAGCCCAGTTTTAAGATGCATCATCAGGGTAATTTGTAATATATATGTAGTGTTTACCAGAACACAAATATATAAAAGATAAAGCATGCATACAGAAGACAAAACCCACAGACAATTAGTTCAGCTGGCCTGCCTGAAAACTAAACATTTGCAAAGAGATATATGGTAAGGCCAGCAATTTCAGACCGCAGTAAATGAAAATTGGATTTATAGGTTTAGAATTGCCATCTCTCATCCCATTGTATTGACTTTTATGGGTGTACTGGAGCTGATGCAGCCTCAGAAGTTAATTGGTAAAGATAAAAAACCACAGGTGAGATGGAAGGGAATTTACAGTAACTGCCAGAGAGAAAGGTGAGATAGGTGATGGGTTTCCCTCTTCCCCTTCCAACTCTCTACTTCTGATAGCAGAAGACACTGAATTTTTAAAAATAAATGTTGACCAACAAGCCATGCTTAGTACAAGACAGAGGAAGGTGGCCTTAGCTGCACAGTGACCCTTTGGCCCTGATCCAGGCTCTGGCTCCACAGGTGAGCACCCTCTGCTAACAGCGGGAACATGGAAACCTGATATTTTCATCAGCTGCCGTTACTTTCTCTTTTTAGGAAAATCAGCTTTTCTTCTTGGGAACAGCTGCTGCTGGTGAAGCTTTTGCAAGATGCAGACTGTGAAATCTGGGGCCATTTTGTGCCAGTATTTCCCTGTTGTTCCAGCTCAGGAGCAAGCTCCAGTTGAGTTCCTTGCACTTCTTGGACCAGGTGGTCTGTGGAGCAGCCCAGGTGCCATACAGATGGTGAGTTTGATCTTTTAATGTGAACTTTTATAACCCTGATGGTATTTTTAGAGCTGTTGTCTTACCTCTGATCTCAAGAGGATGTTATTTTATCTCTTCCTTAAGAGTCAAAGTCAGTGTGAAGTGCTTTCACTCTTGTGCCTTGTAAGAGAGATTGTACAGAACAGTTTTCAAGAGGACTTTAGCTCTTATTCCTTGTGTGTACTATACTCAGGTTCTCTATGGAGGATACATTTTATTTTCTTTTGCATTTACACATTGGGACAGCTCCAAGGCCATTAGAATGTTTTTAATTCCAGAGTGATTGAGGTATTTTTCCATCTATGTTGAATACTGTGTCTTTTGTCTGAGAATCTGACTGATGTAGCCCTTTCTACTTGGGAATATAAAATATACTTGGAAGCAGATAGGTTGTTATTAACTGCAGTTTTTTCACATCATTGCCATTAGATTTGCTAACTCTGAGGTTTTCAGCAAAGTCTGAGATGTTGGTCTTGCTCTTAAGGCTCTTAGATAATTTGATAATTGACTGATCTTTTCATACCACTTTTATTTACAAATGCCAAAGTTGAAATTTCTTAAATTTGAGAGGTCCTATGAGCATCTATGGACTTTGGAAAATTGCTTCTGGTCTCATGGACTTGTTTTCGTTTGAGATATCATCAGCATATTTGAGGGGGATATTTTCTGCTGTCTGTCTACAGGAATATCAAATGTGCCCACAGCACAGGATAAATGCTTGCAAGTCTTCTCTTGAACATGAATAAGAGAAAGAAATAATTGTAAATTAAAATATGCAAAACAAATTATGCTTCTCAGTGCAACTGGAACCATACTTAACATTCTGCTATGGAGCAATCTCTTCCTCATTGTGGAGAACAATCAATATATACAACACAAAGTCTAGAAGCAGTGAATTTAGTGGTATAGGAGGAGGGATCTCATGAGTAGCCTTTTCTTTGCAAAGAACAGCTCTATGTCACTTTTGACAGTCTTTGTGTTATAAAGAACAAATTGGAAAAATCTGTGTGGAAGAAAGTGTCTTTGAAGTGCACAGCTCCAGTTTACTTTTTTTTTCTTTTTGTTTGCAAGCTCAAAAACAAAATTCTAAATCATGCCATAATTTCCTTTTCTGTTATATAGAAAAAAAGAGGATTAAAGGTTATGAACTTTTTTGCTGTTAATTAAAGGAAGCAGACAGATATGGTCTGAGGCAGAATCCCCAGAAGTTCTGAGCTGACATATGTGTCTGTTTACAAGCTTGGAGTTGGTCTCCACCTATGAAAGGGGATGGCAAAGAACCCTGAAAGCAACCATCACCCCCAGGCTTTGTAGATGATTGGATCAGGCTCTGACCTACACAGAACTGTAAATATAAAGCCTGGTAAATATAAAGGCCTGCAACTGGATCTAGGAAAAAAGTTGTGTACAAAGTTAATTATCAGCTTTGATCATGGGGTAGAGGCTGCATTCTTTTTCTTCATCTCTTACATAAGTGCACTTTCAGAAAGCTCAGTGCCTGTGTCTTGGATGTGAGCAGGGCCTATTTTACTCTGCAGCTGGAGTGGAATTATTTCAGGAGGACCTCTGGTCTGGTTTTTGGTTTAGCTCAAAAGGACACAGACTCAACCCAGTGGCATTTCTCTGCATGTCTGCAACACAGCAACTTCTGAACATCACACGCAAATGCTTCTGAAACTTGAGGGCAAGTTTTAGCTTTTGATAGCCAAGACCTCGATTTCACAGAAAAGTAATAAAAGAAAATGGGAGACAAGAGCAGCTGCTTCTTTCTCTCAAATGCAGCCACGGTTTTGGAGTGGTTTTGGATCAGAGACCTGGGTATGGTTCCTGTACAGCAGGGTAGAAATGCCACCTTCTCCTCACAGCTGCTCAGGATGCTGTTATTCTGATGGACTGCCTCCTACAAAAGTGTTGGTGTTAGGAAATGGAAGGACAAATGGGAGATGTGAGAAAGGGTGGAGGAGTAGTTTGTGTAGTGAGAATATCCCGGGAAAGAAAGCCAACAGCTCAAACATCAGCAGGGACAGGAGCAGCAAACAAGAGCCTCTGTTACTGTGGACAGGTGGGTTCCAAAAACATGAAAATTTCTCTGGCCTCTGTGGACCAGAAAAAAGCGGAGATTGAGCTGCCAGGAAAGAGGGAACACTGGGGCAAAAACCTGCAGGATCCTGCTATGCCAGAGTCCAGGAGGTGCTGCTGGGGGGTGGGACAGGGCAAGTGAATGGGGAGAAATTTTGCATGTTAACTGGGAGAGTGGAAGAGACAGAGATGTGGGATACACAGCACCTCTGGGGAGGGGAAAGGAGGCTTTATAATAAAAGTTGGTTTGGACAGATGGGGAGTGTGGAGGAGAGGTTTGGGAGGAAGGCAAGAAACCTCTCTGGCATGCTGCAAGCTCAGCCTACAGAAGCTGCAGAGTGTGTGACCCTCTTGTTAACTTCATTTCACAATGTTCCCTGCATGCTTTGTGTGGCTTCCAAGTAATGCATGACATCAGAAATCTTAATAAAAACCACCTGCTCGGTACATTTTATGTTCAACTCTGTTAAACTTTCCTAGTTCAAAATACCCAGTGCTATCTGGAACAGGAGGACAATTACTTTTCTCTAAATTTGCTGAGCTTTGTTAAATGAGTTCTTTCCTTAAGGAGTAAAAATGTGAATTTATATGCTTTTAGAAAATCACCTTTCAGCTGTTCAAGTCTGTAGGCTGATAAAAACATCTGTCAAAATTAATTTCTGACCCTCCTCTTGAACCTAGTCTGCTTCTATCCATGTTCATGGCCTGTGTTTCAGGAATGAGGAGCTGACTGCTGTGTACCAGAGAGGTTTGGGGTGTAAATGGCCCTAGGTCTAGTGGGAGCTATGCTCAACACACCCCAGGAGAGCTCTTTAAGCTTCAGGTTGCCTGGACTCTTTCAAGTCAGACAAGAAGCAATGTTTATACATCCTTCAGCACAAGGGAAGAGCTGGTGTGGGCCAGAGGTAATTAATATCAGCAGTTAAACTGGCTGTTCATTAAAAAAAAATAAAAGTATCATTAGAAATAATTGCTTAGCTTTCCACTTTTGTGATCCAAAAATTCTCAGGCTGTGGTGTTCCTGTCTGTTAAATATTAGATCAGTATCTCTCAAGACAAGACAAAATAACCATTCTCCTCTGGGCTACTTTGCAAGGTTTATTCCAGACTTTGTTTAGCTGTGGCAGAGGTTCCCAACAGCCTCAGTACTAAAAAATAGGTGTAGTGGCCTGTCTGTTTTTGAGGAGTCTGAGCTTCCATCCCAGAGTCCCAGCCAGCAATCGGCTCCTTCCTGTGGCTCCCCTGCTCTCCAGTTCATCCCTCATTGGTGGCACTGAAGAACACTTCCCTGGAGGTGGATTTCTTGTTTTCAGTGAACTTAGCCATTTGCAGGAGTTTTTGAACCTCTTTTTGCTTTATCAAAAGTAAAAGCCAGGCACAAGGGCAGCTTCTGAAAACTTATTTTAGGACAAGGAGAGGGGTCATGACCCCCAGGCTCTGCTGTTTAAATCAGCAGAACTTCTTTGGAGTGTACGTAGGATTTAGGAAAGGGCACAGGCTCTGCTGGTTGTGTCACAAATTTTCCAGAGTGCTTTTTCTGAGCAAACCAGAAAAAGATTTGCCTGAAGGGACACATGAATATGGGGCACATGAATGACTTTTTAACACAAAAGTTCTGGGGTTTCTAAGGGACAAAAGGACCAACATGTGGGCACCATAAGGGGCTGGAGGAGAGAAGGTGGCACGAGGTTGGCTTCTGTGCACCCTCAGTGGGATGTGCAGGGTTGGGGGATATTGGAAGATCTTCTGAGACCACTTGAAATCTGCTGCCAGAGCTCAGAGTCTCAGGCACTGAAGTCCCTGTGCCAAGCTGGAAATGTGAGACAGCTTGGAAATAAGATATGGATGAGGACAAGTCTCCTATGGTTTCCTTTGAATTGCCTGGAGACAGGAGAAGGTCTTCTCCCTGATTAAGCATTTCTCATTCAAATATTTTGGAAAGAAATGAAGTAAATTCATCTTTAATTACACTAAAGAGTTTATAATCAATAATGTTCTCCTTTGCTGCCTTCATGCAAATGTTCAAGTGTTTGACTCTTTTGAGGATGGGCTGTGAGGGCATTACTAGATCTAGTGAAAAAAAAGATTGTAAATAAATCTCTACACATAAAAACCCCAGGCCTCTCTGGACACATACTTTTAAATCTATTTATTCACCTTTTCCCCTCTGTTTTCATATTTAGATAGGGATAGCTGTGGTGTAAAACAGAGCTATGTATTTTTGTCTGTTAGGACATGAGAAAGGGCACAGTGCTCTCTGTTTCAGCAGCTGTTCTGAGGCCAGTGTGCTAACTGTATTTATTTATTAGTGGGTTGTTTTGGTTAGACTATTTTTTCCCCTGGTGTATGTCCTGCTGCAATTGGTGGACATGCTTTCCTTTTCTTACATCAACAAAGAATTTGGCCCAAGAGAATTTAATGGATTGCTCACTTTTGGCCTCTGAATTGTCCAGGTAAAGATCTTTTTCCTACTTGTTTCTTCCACATCATCTAGCTCTGAATGCATTCTCTTGGCATGTGAAATAGCAGGAATATATGTCATATGTTTTCTGAGGACACCAGCCATAACCCTCAGAAATAATTTGCTTCTTCCCTAAGCCAGAAGCCATTGAAGAAATTAAATCTGGATGAATGATGAAAATATATTACAGTTAGAGAACTGTAGATTCCTTTTGACAGCAACTGTGGTTTCTAATGCTTCCTTAATTTTCACTTCCACATATCTGAAGTTGTGATTAATCCAATGAAATATTCAAAATTGCCCCAGTAAATCTGACTTTCCTAAACAGGATTTATTTAAAGCCTCATAAAGCACTCTGACAATCAGATCCAAACTTTCTTTTGTGATGCAGATAAGCATCACATACGTAATCTTCACATCTCCAGTTTCCAGGAGTTCTGATGGAAGAATTTTCATCCACTGGAAAACAGCATCTTTCTCTGCAGGGGCTTATTCATACCAAGAACAACTGTATTTTTTTCCAAACAATAACAAAATGCGTTTCCTGCCTGTGGATTAAGAAAAATCTCGAGATGAAGACCAGTTTCCCTGCTCCCTTCCTGTTCAAATTGTGAAATTGGCCTGAAAAACAGGGTTTTTTCTTTCCTTTTTCTGAGCCATTCTGATGCTCTGCGGTGAAATGGGCTTTCCTTAAAAAACAGAAGCTGTGAAACGCTGCTTCTCTCTATTCCAGCTGTTCAGGAATACAGATAAAACAAATGTCATGAATATCACAATAAATCCTGAAAGCTGCAAAAACAATGGGAGGGGGAAGAGTGATCAGAAGCTGTGCATCAATGCACAGATGGAAAAAATACCCTGGGGGCTCCTGCAGCTTTTGGTGACTTCTCTTTTGGAGCCTGTCCTGTGACAGCTCCTGGCACTGGGTGGAGGGAGCAGGGAGAAGGAAATTCACCCTACAACCACAGGGTATTCCCTGCCTCACCCTGCTTTTGGGCCTCCAGAGGTAAAACTGGGGAGAAAAGCACCAAGTGGTGTATGTGAATATCTACCAGATACTAATGGGTATTAAAATTATGAGATTATGCTAATTTTTCCAGAATGGGCATAGCAGGTCCTAAAATTCCTCATGAATCTTGTAGCCATGTCTTTGTTCTGGGTTTAAGTTTGGCACAGCAAGTGATCTTCCACTTGCCATGGGTTTTAGGGACTTCTGTCACTGGGGCTCTGCTTCCCCTGTATTTGCTCATAACAGGTTTGTTACAGAAACACTTTTATTTTTAAAAAGGACAAGCATCCAAAGAAACATTTCAGAGACAATAGGATCTGAGGTTGTAAATACATTCTTGTGACCTTATTAAGATGAAGAGAATTTTAGTTTGAGAAGGGGAAAAGCTTGTGATCAGGCAACTGCTGGTACAATAATAACAAAAGAAAACAGAAAATCACTGTCAGCTTGATTATTTTGGCAGTCGTTGTCCTGCTCAGTAGTGCTTCTTTATTACAATCTTTATTTCAGGACAAGATACAACCTAACTAAAATACAGAAGCATCATAACTAAGGGAAGTTTGTGTTAAATTTTTATTTACTGTGCTATTTAAAGGAAAGACTAAAAAAAAATATTAACAATGCAGCAATTGAACCAAGTGCAAGAACTTCCAGCTGTTATCAAAATGGCTGTTTCATGAAGGATCACAAATACCAGCATTATTTGTGTAACTTAGCTCCTAAAAGATACATTAAAATTGGGATGCAGTTTTAGTAACTCGAGGTTGTTGCTATTACTAATGAACCCTGCAAGCAGCACCAAAGATCACTGCACCCCTGCCATCCTTAGGCTGAATTTTGACTGAAATGGTTTTTTTGGCATGTCATCACACCAGAGACAGGTTTTGGTATGCAGGGATTTCATCTTGCCCTCACCCTTGTCATTCTTTTGTGTGGGCAAGCACACCACGTTGAGAAAAAACATTGAAAGCTGGAAGTTATTTTAATTCAGTGAGAGACACTGATGGAGAGGAAGGCAAATGGAAATAAGGCCCAGAGAACTATAGGGAACTATTCTTACTATTCATGTCCATGCCATTGAAGCTGATTTTCCTTAGATTCTGAATTACCTCTTCAGGCAGAATATTTGAACTCTGTTTCACTGACATCAGCCTTGTCCCACTGCCCTGACTTAGGAAAGCTTAGGGTTTGGCTCACTGTTATATCCCAGCCCTCAATTTCACAGAGGCTTACCTCTTCTAAAAATTCCTTTACTTAAAATTTACAATTTACTTGGTGGTGTGAAGATGCTTTGGAAAGAAGGGCCTCTGACAGACCTTGGGTCTGCTGCCCAATTAGTTCTCTTTTTAAGGGAGCTTTACAAATTTTAATTACAGTATTTCTACAAAATCCTTGAAGTATTATTTCATGCATTTTCTTACTTTTCAAGAGGAAGGAGTAGCTGTGGCTCAACCACAAAACCAAAGATATTTGTTTAAAAAACATATAATAGGTTTTCTGCAATCCATATCCATGTTCAATGAGTATGCAATGTGTTTTCTAGGCTGTTTGCAAGGTTGGTGATGTGTGATGGAAGCTCAAGCTGTAAATTAAATTCATTCCTGCAAGAATAGGTGACAAGGCAGTGTAAGATTTAATTCCCATTGCATGAATCACTTCATTTGCACATGTCTCTTTGCACTTGATTGGACATACTGATATTTTAAATGCAATACAAATTTAATCAAAAGCATTAAATAAGACACACAACATTGAAATTACATCCAGGAAAACATCTGGGACTAGGGAGGGGGAATTATTCTTGCATAAAAACTAAAGATTCTATACTTTCATAAATTAATTGAATAAACAAAGGCATATTGAAGCTCCTCAGGAGATTATGTAGAAGGTCAACTCATGGCATTTCCCAGATTGCAAATCCATGCATTGATCTGAATAGGCTTTTGTATTTAAATAACTCCTGGGGTGACTCCATTGGACTTTTTCCTCTGCAGTCTGTTAATAGTGCTGAAATGAGCTCAAGAGGACTCTTCCCATGTGCAAAGTCATTCAGAGTTGTGTTATCAACCTTGGGGGGCTGAAGGTTCAGTCCTGCAAAGTTCATTCACACAGATAAATCCACTTTACCCTTTGAAGAACTCCCGCCCAGAAAGGAACAAGGCCTTGAGGTGAGGTTGATAATGAAGTGATTGTTTTACTGTCCAGATAAAATCCCCTGAAGGTATCTGAAGCTATGTTCTTTAACTTCCTGCACGGCACACAGTCTTCCTCATGTTTGTAAAATGTATTCTCTCCTCTTGAAGCCAAACACCAAAACACTCCTTCTTCCTTTCCAGATTTGCTCCGTATGGAAAACATCACAGGCTAGGACAAAAGCAAGAAAGATTAGAAGATAGAAAAGCTGAAAATTCTATTTAGGTGACTAGATAATTTCAAATATTTCAGAAAGGGCCCTCTCCACCACCCACTCTGTTACAGCTACTTCTCTGTTGATTTTTTTTCCCACAACAATTTTAAGCAGCAACTGAAAAGATTAAAATAAACCAGAGAAGCAAAATATACATAACGTTCTTTCTTACTGTGTGTGGAATCTGCGCAGTTACATTTATGTGTTGGGATACCATTAGAACAAAAATTTTAAGGTGAAAACATCAAAAAATCTCATCTTTGACATTGTTTAATGAAATCCCAGGTGTGCAGTGCATGTTGAGAGAAATAATTTGACAAGTTTATATGAAAAAAAGGTGGTGAATTTACTTGCAGCAGACCTGATAAGAATTTCCATTCATTGGTTATGGAGCAGGTTCTCATACTGTAAGAGAGTTATATAAAACTTAAATATTCCTAAGTAACTTCTTGAGCTCTAAAAAAAAAAACCCAAGATGTCTGTGAACAGATTTGTCTTAAATTCTTATGCTAGAGGCCTTTTCTTGATCTTTTGCTCTCTTTTCTCAGCTGAATTGTCAATATTGAAGTCTAAATAAGGAGGCAAATACTAGGTATTGAGCTGTTCTAAATCAGTAGTGATCAGGTTTTTGTCCCATGGTCTCATACTGTCCAAAATCTAGGATGGAGAAATGTTGTAATTTACAGAATAGTAATTCCATAGGTTAATTTTTTCATTAATATGATTCACATAGCAGAAAGGCATTGGCTTTGTGTAAGACCTGCTCAGCAATAGCAAAATAGTTCTTTTTATCACTATTGTTTTGAGCACAAATTCAAAACACAGTCCCATATCAACTGCTGTGAAGGAAATTAACTCTGTCCCATTCAAAACAGGCACAAAGATATGTTTTGAAACAGGTCAGTCCTTCATTTACTTTGATGTAGCAATATTCAAACCTTTTGCATTTAGCTCTGATGATACACAAAGTATAACTTTAAAAGTTGTTTATTATTTTAGCTTGATTTGTTTTCCACTGGAAAGCAAACAGAAAAAAAATCCCAGGCTGAGTTTCCATCAGATGTGAAGTTTTCCATCTGTTTTGGTCTTTAATTTTTTTAAATTTGAACACGAATGAGAGATTTCTATCAGTATCTGAATAAAATGTCCAAAATCTGAATAGGATTTGAAGAACTTATAGACAAGTTCTGCTATTCTGATCTGACACATGACTGAGGGACAACATTTTGCTTGTCTTCCTCTTACATTGAGATAAAAAAACATTGAAAGCTCCATTGCTTATAAATAAAGCTGGAAGGAAACTGGCCTGAATGAATAAATTGAACAGATGCATCACCTTCCATTATGCAGACAAAACAAATAGCTGTGTTTTGTGAAAAAAAACCTATCAAATTATCAGCTACACAATGCAAAAATGCTCTTGGATAAATGGGCAAGTTCTTAGCACCTATGGGAAGCTTGGTGGCTGCAAATCTGATATCTTCTCTGGTTATGTGCTGACCTCCTGCTCCTTGGGTACTGAACAGCTTGGATTATAAATGTCTTCCAAATCTTGAGATATTTATTTAAACTTACCCTCTAATAATCTTATTGAAACGGGAACTGTAAAAAAAGCTGCTGTTTTCATTGTGCAAAGACAGTGAATATCCTCAGTCCCATTGTCAGACTCAGTGTTTCTAAAATTTATGAATGCTTCAAAATACTAAAATCACCTGAGAGTGTCACCTTTTTTTATTTAAACAGATGGGGGTGGAGGGAAGCAAATAACACCAAGGATTTCACTGACTTTGTGCTTAAGGATGACCAAATAATTTTGGCTGAAAATGTTCAAACACATTCACCCTGAGGCATTGCCTGAGCCTGGAGAATTTGAGTCTTAGTGGCTTCAGTTTTTTATGAGTTTCCTGGACTTCAAAGAAGGCCATATAAATTGGAAGTATTATGCAATCTTAATAATAGGTTATGTTACCAATTTGCTCACAACAAACCAGTCAGCATAGCTGAAATTCCTAGGTGTGCTGTGGTTATTAAAAATTAGTGTTCTGTGACTTGCTGCTGGCCTTCCAGCGTGAATTTATTGGGGGAAAAAAAAGTAATGCTTTTGCTCTTTAAGCTTGATTTTCTTCAATTTTCTCCAAACCTTAATGGATCATATATTGTGAAAAAAAGTTTTAGTAGTGGTTGGCTTCTTATTCCATCCCTATAAGTGATTGCTTTCTTTTAAGTGATGGTTTCTGTAAAATTTAAGTAAAATCATAGTCATGGAATTGCTTGGGATGGGAAGGGACCTTAAAGATCATCTCATTCCAGCTCTCCTGACATGGACAGGGACATTTTCTCTGTCTCAGGCTGCTCAGAGCCCCATCCAGCCAGGCCTTGAACACTTCCAGGGATTAGCCAAGATGAAACCAATGAACAGAGACTGTTTTTTCACCCAGGTGAGATGACATTGCTCTGGTTGTGTGAAAGGTGTTTAAAAATGGCCCTGGTAGCTACTGGGAATAATTCAGGGCTATAATCTATAGAATTTACTATCTACAGGCACCAGTCTCTAGTACCTTTTTTTATTCTGAGGATGCAGATGGAATTCCCCAATAAATCAGCCACTGAGAAGAAGTTTTTCTTCTGAAAAAAATTTCTGAATTAGCCAAAACAGGCCTCAGGCCCAGACAGCTGGAAAACTGAAATAATGTCTGCTCCAGCAGTAGCAGGGCCTGGGTTTAGCTGGATGCTCATGCATCTAACTCAGAAGGGTCCTGAGTTGGTCTCGTGGGCTGACACTGAGGCACCAAATGTGTGCTCACTGTTCTTTGTATCAGGGGTGCATTTGTCTTCTAGCTAAATTAATTATAATTAAGCTGGATTGAAACAGCAGCGAAAGAAGTTTTTTTGGATTTTTAGCTATTTAAGCAGATGAATTCAAGCTCAGATTCTCCCACAGGCTTGGGATTCTACCGAGAGCTCAGTTTAAATGACAGATTGCACGGCTGTATATTGGGGTAAGCAACCCAGGCTAAGCACCCCCAAAAAAAGTTGTTCTTCCAGCAAGGACAGATATGAAGCACATGCCTGTACAGTATGACTGAAATATTGGAAAGCTTTTCTTCTGGAGAATTGATGAAGTAGCCATGACTCAGAGGCTACTCAGGAAAATAAGGTTTTAGCCCTGAGCACTGTATGCTCAGCTGCTGTATTTTGCTTTCTTGTTTTCCACTATTCCCATGGGCTATCACAGTTTTTCTTTTTTCCTTCATATTCTGTTCAGTAGGGATATTCTGGGTCTTTTCTTGAACTTACCTGCTGTAAGAACAGTGTTCAAAGCAACTTTAGGAAACTTTGATATGGCGCTTTTTCAATAAATATATAACGTTAACATGTTAACATTTCTAAACTAATTTTCAAGACCCTTGTTTTCACAAAGAGTAAAATTCAGTGAGGCATCTCTGAATGTCAGGAGATCTAAAATAATTTCCAGGTTCTGCTCCTGCTCTGCTGTGAGCCACTGAGGCAGGTGTCTGCTGTCTCAGCTCTCTCACTGTGGATAACAGCTGTGTTCAGATACCTGGAAATCTAGATGAGAAGTATCACAGTCAGGATAAAATGTGGCATAGCAAAAACGTGCTGCAATGTTTTATAAACAATTCTGAAATGTTTGAAAGGTAGTGCTTGTAGTACTGGGAATATGTTTTTACTACATACTTTGGGGTTTTTTTGTTTTTTTTTTTTAATAGATCCAATTTTGCTCTGAGTTTTGCTGACATCTCCCATGTGCTTCAGGACAGTTTGGGGCATGTCTCACTTTTTATATTCATAGCCTGTGTATTAATCAAAATAAAGAAATGAAGCTACTGTCACAAAGCCCCAGAATTTCTATTAGAGGTTGATAACATCCTCAACCAATCTACAGTAACATTTTGTAAATCACTTCCCCCTAGGTGACGACAGGTTTCAGGGATTAAAAGTTAATACAAGGTGTATAACTCCATTTCCACTCTTGCAATTCCTCCTATAGTAATAATAGACTGATTATTCTTTTAATTTTAAGCTTCTTGGCCTATTTCTGAGTGGTGCTGGATATCCACTGCTTCCAAGGAAATCAGAGTTGTGCATTCCCTCTCTGCACTAAATGTCTGGGGCACCAACCTTTGTGTGGTAGCTGTGTATTAACTAAAAATTGCAACAGCAAGTATGATGAGCTGGTCTACACATTTGTTTTATTCCCATTAGGATAATTTGATTCATTTTTGTGACTTATTATTTAATGCAGACTTCTCTGTTAAGTGGCTGAACTGCCTATCACCGTCTATAAAATTTGGCAGAATAACAATGACTGTATTTTATCCTGTTCCTGGGTGTTTTCAGAATTGAAAGCAGATGCAGTCTATGGTATTAGGCCTGAATTCACAGAATCAGAAAGGCCTGGGTTGGAAGGGACCCTAAAGATCATCTCACTCCACCCCCTGCCATGGCCGGGGACACCTTTCCCTGTCTCAGGTTGCTCAGAGCCCATCCAGCCTGGCCTTGGACACTGCCAGGGATGAGACAGCCCCATCTTCTCTGGATAACCGGTTCCTGTGCCTTATTTTCCTCAGAGTAAAGAATTTCTTCCTAATACCCCATCTAAACCCATCCTCTGTCAGTTTGAAGCCATTCCCCCTTGTCCTGTCACTTCATTTTGGAGAAATTCCCACTCTGTCTTTCTTGCAGGCTCCTTTCAGGTACTGGAAGGCCACTATTGAGTCCTTTCTTATTTGTGGTACTTCTGGATGTATTTTTGTAGAGGAGGACAATTTTTTTAATGTTTTTTCATTAAATTGCACCCCCCTGTGTGGTATTGCAAAGCTTTGTAAATTACTGACAAAAAATGAGATTTTATAGTAATGGATAGCAAACTGTTGTCATCAAAACTATTGTCAAACTATTGTAACTGGTTTACCAAGAGTGACTAGAATTTCATTACCACAGGCTTGACTTTTTCTCTTCCAGAACTGGTGTTTGAATAGCAAAGTTTTTAACTTTGGAGTTGAACTTTCCCTTAGGATACAGCAGACCTGGTTTCCACATGTGTCATGCACACCCATTTTACTTTGTTTAAATCTGGTCTAAGTTTGGGAAGGTTTTTAGAAGCAGATAAAAAATCAGTCAAATTCTGCACAGATTTATGCTGTGGGAGTTTTAGAAGAGTCAACTGAACTCATCACTGTATTTCTTTGTAGGTAGTACTGGTGAATGTGATAATTCAAAGTTCACTATCCACATTAGAAGGTAAAATATTTTTCAGTTTGTACGTAGAAATGATCTTCCTTGCATGAGTGGTTTGAGAGTTTAGTTAAAATAATGAAAAATCAATTCTCTGAAGGGAAATAAGATTATTCTTTCAAATAAGAGCTGGAGGAAAGGTTCTACACTAAAGTGTCATGTGTTATTTGATGACAGAGCATTTTTAAGGTTTTGGGGTTTTTTTTTAGTAATCTTCAGAGATCCTTGATATTTTCCCTGTAATTTAATAAATTTCTGCACAGACAGTGAGTGTCAGAGTCTGAAAGGCAGGACGGCTGGGAATTTGGGTAAGCAAGGCACGGGTGAGGGACTCTGGACCGGCTGAGTCTTTAAGCAGGAAAATATATACAAACTGGAGCTATAGAGAAACACCAAAAAGATTATTAAAATTACAACCTCTGGTGCCTTGTGCCGTTTAGAATTAATCTTATTGAACAACCTGGTGCCCTTTCAGTTAACTGGAGCCCTGGCCAAATTTCAAATCTGTGTCCTACCTTACAGGTTTGTTTAAGTCTATAACCAAAGACTAAAGCTGTGACTCACCCGTAACTTTTAACACATCCCACTGTGGCTCTTCTGTGCTAACAGAAGGAGAATCCTGGTACTGCACCTTGGCTATGTTGTTTGTGGAGGTGCTCTGAAAATCTGAGTTGAGTTGGAAAGGCCAGGAATTCTCACTTTTTTCCAAGTCTGGCCAAATTATTTTCCAGGGTGGAGAAGAGAGTATATTTTATTGTAGCAAGGAGAGGCAGTATTGCATAGATTAATACCTTTGCTTCCTGTATGGAGCAAGTTCAGCAGAGCTGCAGTGGAGAATCCTGATGGTTCATATCCAGGAAGGAGCCTCCCTCTAGCTGAGTCCCTGGGAGCTGCACTAACCTTTGTCTGCTGAAGACAGCTATTTGCACATCTGACATGCCTTTAAAATGCCAATCAACACATTTTTTTTTGTAGCTTTTTAATGCTCTCAGAAGTTCACAGGGAATGAATGAACCTATTTGTAATTCTGGCCGGGGTTGATCTCATTCAGCTGAAGGAGCATAACCTGCAGCTCTCGTTGTTTCCAGAAATTCACACCAACCATTTTGCAGTCAGAACCAGATGATGCCCCTTGGAATGATGCTTGCTTGGAGTGTTGGTTGCACTGTGTCAGCCTGTGGGTTGCTCCTCCACTCTTCCATGCACCTGCACTGGTGGGATCCCAGCCCTGGCACCGTGATGCTGCAAACCTCTGTGCACAGAGGCTTTGGTCCTCTCACTGGGATGCTTTCATAGGGTCCACAGCTGTGAGAGAAACCCAGGTTCAGTCTCCACAGCATCTGCTGGGCAATGAGAGCCCAGATTGGGATGTGCAGCAGCTCAGGGGTGGCATTTGCTCTCTGGTGTTTTGTCAAGGCACACATTTGCAGAAGAACAGGGAAATCTGCCCTGGGCTAACATGCTGAATCAACGGTGCCTATTGAACTTTCACTGAATATTAACTTCTACTGCACTTGGCAAACACACTTAGCAAAAGGTGATCATGGCAGCCCCAGCTATTGATTGTGAGGTGGATCTGCTGCAGGTCCCAGCGCCAGTTCTGCCTGAGGGCTGTGCCAGCTGGGTGCCCTGATGGCTTCTCAGTGTCATGGTGATGAGGACTTGTGGACTGTTCTTTGTGTGATGTCAGCTGGTTCCATTGCCTTTTGAGATAAAGCGTCTTTTCCTGCTCTGGTGGTAATTGTTAGCAACTTGCTATTGAATCTGGTTTATGTTGTCCTTTTTTCTTTTTGTTTGAACTATTCTACAATGCTGATTAGATTAAAGGTCAAGTTTGGCAGTGTCTCTCCATAAACTCTGGAGTAAGCCTTTCTGATATCAAAGGGATTGTTTGGACGTAACTAGTGGGAGAATTGGCTCCTGTACTCTTGCTCAAGAGAAGTCAAAAGGTTGAAGTTCAGCTAAAGATTCATGTTATCATCAGAAATGCAAATAAAGGAGATGGGAGTCACGAGGCTGGATGAAGGATGATGGGTCAGCATCTTGGGCACTCCCAGATGATGGCATGTGGAAATCCCTAAGGGAACCTTCAGGCATTGGATCTAGGGCTATCATAAATTCCTTAATTCAGGGCACTCTCCGCAGTGAATGTGACCACAGCAGTGTGAAATTTTATTGAGATATTGCTTGTCCTTCAGGCTGGAGAGGGCAGGTGAGACATCCTCTGTACCCAAATTTGCCATGCAAATCATGCTCTCTTTCCCCTGAAATCATTCCTTTGACTGCAGTCCAGTAATTTACATTTTAGCATCACTGAGCATCCAGTGTCCCATTTCATGGCATTGCTTTGTTGAAGAGTATTAAGTCTGCAATATCAGAGATGCAATTAATCAATTAATTAGACATTACCTACAGAATGCAATAATAGTAGGTATCACATATTCTCTGATTATTCTTCTTCTCGAGGAAGCTGCACCTTGGAATGAGTAGATCTGCATTTTTTGAAGTTTGCAGAGCTTTATTTTTAAATGACAGGGCACTTCAGGGTTCTAATTTGCATTTCTCTGCTTTGCTGTGATCAGGACTTCGAGGAGTAGGGAAGCAACCTTTGAAAGCTGGTTCACTTGCACAGCTGGCAATAAAAGGCTGTGTGTCAGTAAGCATTATGGACCTGATAAGAGCCTGTGACTTGAGCTGTATGAAAAAGTGAAATGAACTCACGCTCCTGCTGATCATGATGTGCAAGGTCAGGACAAACTACTGAAATATTGGATTGCAAATACGCTCTTGGCAGTAAAAGTCCCAACTCAGTACAGCTTGGTCATTACAGGGAAGCACAGAGCTGTGCAATAAAACCAGCACTGTGTTTGAAATTAGTTCCTAAAAAAGGGTTATAAATCTGAAGGAAGTTTAAAAGTGATTTTTTCCTAATATTTTTCCTTAGTGCTCTGTAGTTCTTATTCCTGTGCCTTTTTAACTGTGCGCTTCACCTCAGGAATAGTCACAGCTGAGGAAGGGAGTCCAGCTGAAGCCCAAAAGATCAATGAAAGGGATGGAAAGGCAATTCCCTTTTCTTTTGTGTGTGTGTTGGTGTCTTTTTTCCATACAAGTGATGAATGTGAAAGCAATAAAGACTGAGGAGATAAAAAGCTGGGGTTTGAGAGAAAGAGCTACTTCCTATAAGGACATTAAACCCATGAATGTGCAGTCAGTGAAACTGCTGGAAGCAAAGAATGGAGTAGAAGTAAGTTGGGGGGTATTTTTGTGAAGCTGCAGGATGATAAAAGCAGGACAGTGGACTTAAAATTGGAAAAAGAAAATAAAAGCAAGCCAGGGGTTAGGTTATATCCTGTCCATAAATTTCATGTGTTCTTATAGTCATTTTAAAATGCTTTTAATTCCATTAAAACAATGGTCCAAAGGACTGAAGACTTTTCCACGTAAGTGGAAACTTCACTGAAGTTAAGAGAGCTTTGGTATGAATTCTTCCTGAATGACTAATCATATTTGATCATTTCATTAGACTCCAAGAGGAAGCAAAAATGGTGAGTCTGTTTGTTCTCTCATCTACAAAAGATGGTGGCCTTATCATGTTTCAGTGGACAGCCTAAAACTGATTTATGCTCTCAGTTATCTGAATGAAAGGCACTGGCATTGCTGCTGTTCCTCTAGTTCCTGGATGATTGCTGCTTTCCTACCGGCTGCCAAAAATGGAAAACTTGATTAGCATTGACTGTACAGATAGCTGAAGAAATTGCAATTTAAAAAAGGAGAGTGACAGGTCTAGCCAGGCTTGGGACAGAGAGCAGCAGAGCTCCCTTGATTTAGGACTCAAATGGCCCAGGGTGGAATTTGTTCTTTCTTTACCCCACAATGCTACGTGTCAAAAGGACATTAAAAAAGGAAATAGAGCAGAGGAAAACCAAATAAACTTAATTCCCAACCCTCTTTAGGCACAGCTCAGCAGTCCTTGAGCACTAATGTTAACTGGTTTGCATTTGGCTGCAGGCACTTCACCTCTCCCATTTGCTCTTTAAGAATGAGAATTTGAGTTGGCTTTGCTGAGAGATGGACTCCCAGCTCCAGGAAGGAGGCTTGGTGTTCTCCCAGCCCAAAGGTTAAGGCTCTAATCCATCCCCTGGAGCTAAAAAGGTGGTGCTGAACCTTTCCCACTCCTTACAGAATATAATTGTTAGAATATTTTGAAATGAGAAAAGGTTACAGTTAAAGGCTTCCATTCACATACCTTCCCTATTGGCTTAGTTGCTGCCATTGTTCTGATTTTGAGATCACAAAGATTCTGTAAAATCATCTTATTTGTCATGACACTACTGCTATTCACAGCTTGGGGAAACACCTTCCTCCTCCTCCTCCTCCTCTTTGGCATGTTTATAGCAGTTACTGAACTTGAACTCTCTTAGTCCATCATCAAGATCCATCCAGGGTGCTAAAAGTGCCTCATCTACCAACAAAGGGCAAACATTGCATGAATATCTGCATATATATATGATATTATATGTATTTATATTCCATTGCATGAATATGTAGATATATATATTATATGAATTTATATTCCATTGCATGAATATGTGTGCACACAAATGTTCCCCTTGGCTTCTCTATGTCTGTTACTTTGACTGAAAACTACATTTATGAGGTCAGTTGAAAGAAATTACAGAAGAAATTGCTTTCTTCTCACATCATCATGCTGTTTTTCTGAGCACCTCTGGACTAGATCTTGATGTAAGAGCTTTTCTTCCTTGCTCATCTGTTGAGGCTTTCTCTCTGTTATGCCACAGCAGAAAGAATACAAAGAAAGTTCTTGATTCACTTAACTGAATCAAAATCAAGTGTGGTTTGGCCATGTTCATTTTAGGTCTCCATTATCAAGATGTGCCTGGCTCTTTTACTTAGCTAAATTGCTCTGTGGTTTGAGTGGTGAGGAAAGAGCCCTGATGTGTTTGTACCATCCAGCTTTTCGTCACCATCCTCTACATTTCTCATAAGAGCACACTTGGAAAGAAAAATCCCTTGTTGCCACGTGCACAGATTTTAGGTAAATTTTTCCAAGAGCAGGCACCTTAACAGAACAGAAGCTGAAGTTTTTTTTTTTTGTCTTTTTGAAGAACTGTTCGTACCTTCAAAGTATAGTTTTATCAAATATTTAATGTAACCCTATAGTTGTTTATACAAGAAAATAGAACTATGTAGTTTAAGTCAAAATTGTGCGAAGTTGAGCCAAAATATGTCCACACTTGCAGCTCTAAACCTTCTTGTCTCAAGGCTATCTTCAAGCAGAAGCCATAAAGTTCAATCGTATGATTTTTACTGATTATGTAGCTCATGGATTTTCCAGGCTGATCATTACTGAATTTAATGTGCCCACCAAGCTCCTATGGCCCACTTCTTACACAGGTAACATTGGCAGATTTTTAATCAGCTGGACTGAGCCATTAAGGACATTTTCTATCCTGTGGAACAAAGCTTGTAAACTGACCCTGTGAGTCAGGCAGTTAAGTCATTGGTGTGTGTGGGATTTCAAACCCATCTTTGAGCCCAAGCCCCTGTGCCTGGGAAGGAAAGTCAAATCCCCAGTAAGGCTGCAAAGGAGCATCAAAGCTCCTGAGAGCTCAGGCCTGACCTGCTCATTGGGAAGGCAGCAGCAGCAGATAAAAATCTACCAGGCAGATCAATTAATAGCTCAGCAGTCCCCAAATTCCACAGCTTTGTGCATCAAACCCAAAATCACACTTTTTGGCAAAAGATTCGCTCCTAACAAACCAAAACTTTTGTTGCACTTCTTCCACGCACCCATCCTGCCTTTTGATGAATTTTTAGAAGATGGAGTGTAATTCTAGGCATAAAAAGAGGGTTAAAGTTTTGGAAAATAGGTTGGGTTCTGCTCAACAGTTCTGACATAGAAAAATCAGACCTTAATTTCGCTTGGATTTTAGTAGGGGGCTTTGCTAGTTAGGGAATACACTGACACAGAAACAGCCATGAGTCTCTGTATAAAATTGCCTTTTAGGCATAATTCACCACTGTTTTTTTAAAGATGTGTTTTAAATACTCTGAGGTTTAGTCAAAATAATGGAAAACTTGAATATTTGTATCCTTATTGATCCAAGAACAAGAAATTTTAATCGAAGACAGCACCGATAGCATGATATTTTCTATTGAAACGAGAATATTAATCTAATCTTTATATAGTAATACATCCAGAAGCAGAACTTCTGGGCCTTTGAGCTTGAACTTTATAAAATATTCTTGTTCCAATAAGAAGTATCACATTATCTACCTTGTCTACTTAAATGCATATTTTAAATGATGGATTAGTGGCTATTTTGGGTGCATTTTTACTCTGTTATTATCTTGAGTCTCACTTAACTTAGGCAACTGTTTTCAAAGCTATAAACCTGTACTCTTTATATGCCAAATTCAAATATGATCTCTTTTTTTCTCTGTCCCTTTACTCACACTTTGAAATAGTTTACACAGTCCCAGAGTGTTGTATTGATGTATTCTTGATTTGGTTTTATTACATTTTACTTCTTTTTTGTCAGCAAGAGAAAAAAATTTCAAGAAAAGAGGACAGCTTTTAATGACTTTTATGCAGAAGGACCGGGGAAAATAACTAAGAGCTCTCATAAAATTATTATTTCTGGAAATGTGATATCTGTGGAGACACCACAATCATTTCAGTGTAGAGGAAAGATTGTGTTAGCAATCACTGCCTCTATCAAACACTGCAGGATTGATAACATTTGTGTATCCTTTTATTGCAGTCTTTTGATTGTTTGATCAAAATCTTTTGATTTTTGAGGCTAGGAGTAAGTGTGGCAGAAGGGAATCCTTGGCTGGTCTCCTGATCCTTTTACATGGTGTATTCCCAGGGATCATTGAAGGGCACTTAGATGCTTAAATGCAGTTCCTGACCTTTGATCCCCTCTGAAGTAAGAGTGTTGCCTACTGCACAGACATGTACTAAACCCAGCAGATTTCTCCCTGAAAATCTAGCTGAGAAATGTTAGATGTGCAGGTCAGCACTTAATTTTGCCATTTGATAGGGGAATGAAAAATTAAATAGAGAACTTTTCCACCTGCACCAGTTTGGGTTCAGAGGGAGTTTGAAGAAAGGATGCAGACCCATCCCTGTTGCACTAATGAGGAACTCCTGAGCTGAACTACCTCTGTAGCTTTTCCCAAGGTTTCACCAGGGGAGGATTTGGGAACTGCTGCCAGGCCCCCCTAAGAGCTGGGGGCTGTCCCAGAGATGTGCAGAGCAGAGCATCTCCCCTGCCAAGCCTGACCACTTTGTGGGCTGTGGCAGCTGGCTCTGGGCCTTCTGGGAAAATGAAGTTTGCAATGAGATTTCATCACTTCATGGCCAGAAAAGGCATAAAAGCCCTGCTGGGGGAATGGCAGAAGGCTGCAGGATTTCACTGGGGCCTTTATAAGGGGCTTTGTTTTTTTCATCAGAAGTTTTTTGGGTGCTCCAGAAATCTGACATCTTCTCTGGAAAATACTGATAGGGTTTAAGAGCTGGTTTCCTGATAAAGAAATTAAAAATTGCAATGCCTGAGAACATACTGTGTTGACTAGGATACTGATATGTGGTTGGACAAAGACAATATGCAGATAGATTTCCTCCCTTTCCCCACTTTTTCCCAAATTTCAGTTAAAATATTAGCCCACTCTCTAGAAGCACAACTTCTCCAAGAGCCTTGTATGTCTGGAGAGCTCAGCACAGTGCACCCCTTTGCTTTTCAAAAACAGACTCCCAAAGTATTTATTTTTTTAAAACAATATTTAAAAGGTTTTAAAAATGCTTGAAGAGCAAGAGGTATGTACATCTATAGCAGTACTTTCTGGTAAATTCTGAAGTAGAAATTTATCGTTGACACCTTCCAGGAGGTGCTTTGATTTGTGATGTATCACAGAGCAGGCTCTGTAGGTTATCTGCACATATTCTGTGCAGGAGCCAGTGCTAGGAAACAAAGAACAACTGAAACTGTCAGGAGTACAGGAAGCCAACAACAAAGCTGAAACCACAGGAAAAAATATTAGGAACAATCCTAAAGTTGCCATATACGCTATGGATCTGTTAAGCACTGTGTGAGAGCTTGAACTGGAGCTAGGAAAAACCCAAAATGAATCAGAGAGCTATGGCATGAGAAGGATGTCAGAGATCAGCTACAGCATCCCATGTTCAAATGCTCCTGGCGGAGGAATGGGATCTTAGCAGCTGAGCAAGGAGCCAAGGCTCGGAGGTGTAAGGAAAAACAGCATCTGCCACAGAATTGCTGCTTTTGTGGTTTCCATCCATGCTGCTCACTTTGGGCTTTAGATGAGGAACCTTTTGGGGCCATCTGTGGGTAGTGAGCAGACCCTGCTGCAGCTGGACTTTTGTTTGGCAGCCCGAGTGTCACATCCTCTGTGACACTGGGGAAGGGAGTCTGTAAAATAAGCCACTTCCACCTACATTTATCCTGACTCCTTCCAGTTATCCATTCCTAGATAAATTCTCCCAGATCTGGTGCCAAAACTGCAAGGTGCTGGTCAATTTTTGTAAGGTTGCCTGAATGACTCACCTCATTTCTCAGATTAGTGATAAAACAGGGGGGAATTAAAAAAAAAATCTAGTAGGATTGAAAGCTTTTGGCAAGCTGAACTGTCATTTTGTAGGCACAATTACTTCTGGCTGAGATGGGTCTGTGAAACACGAGGCTGAACTCATGCTGAGGTGTCTTGGGTTGGATTAGAGGGATTCAGGTTGAAGAACAAAGTCCTGCCTGTAGACATGAGTGAAAAACCTGGCCTCAACCTCCCCATTCCTGACTGCAGGAGTTCTTGCCTGTGGATGGAGGGCACTAATGTCAGTTTGCTGGGAGGCAAAACAAAGGGCAAAAGGCCTCTCTAGTCTTCCAGTGAGTGTCCAAAATTTAGAAGATGTACTAGAGTAAGGATAAATAAATGGAGCTCACTGATTAGAGTTTGTAGGTTGTTGGTATAATGAATTATATATATATAAAATAAAAATGTATAATATATATGTTATATATAATATATATTTTCTATCTTCAATGTTTTTATATATATATATATGTAATATTTGCGACAGCAAATTCTTCAGTCACAATGCTTAGAAATCCTGTCAGAAAGTTGCCTAAGGGAATTTGGGATATGATACAAAGTAGTGAAGAGTGTGGAAGTGGTGGAACCTAGAACTGTGCAAAATATATATGGATATGGCACCTGGGAACAAGGTTTTATGGTGAGCTCAATGATCCTGGAGGTCTTTTCCAACCCAAAGGATTCTTATGATTCTCTGATTGAATGATACAGATCAGTGGTTCACATCCAACCCAGTTTTTTTTTTTTGGAGCTGGACTTTAAATGTTCTCATGAGGTCTCTGGATCTTTGTGAGACGGGTTTGCTAACCTTCCTTTGTTGTAGATATATCCAGGTATCAACAATTCTGTAATAAGCAGCATTTCCTACAAAGAAGGAAATGAGAAAATAGACTAATTAATTAAAGCCTCTGCAAGAACAGCATTGAAAGGAATTCAGACTTTTGTCTCTTAAACAGATCCTTCTTGGCCACAATTGTAATAGAGTGCTGATCTAGGACAGGAAATCTCTGTCCTGGGTATTGTTCATTTCTTGCAAATAAACAAATGAACAATCTTTAACAACAATACATACTAAGCTGGCACCTTTCTCAGGCATTGCAATCAACTTAGTAAATCTGGGGGAAAAATTTAAGTTTGGCACTTGGTAAATTTATATGCAAAGAAATTATAAAGGGGACATCCTCCCAGCTGGATTTTTCCAAATTCTCATCAGGTTTCGTTGCTTTGTTTATTGAACATTTCAATACCTTCCTTTGTCATCATAAATCCATTTCATGCATTGGAGACAATTATGAGCATGGCGGTGTGGTTTTGGCAGAGGTTAGGTTCAGAATTTGGGAAACATTGTTCATTTTGTTTGTCTGCATCATGTTATAATATACCAGAGTACCTTCTTCCCCTTTTGTAGCAAAGCTTGTCATGTGGAGAGGCACTAGTTTAAATTCTGTGGGGAGAGGTCATTGCTTCAGCAAGGGGAGACTAAGATCTTAGTTTTTCACACTCTACCCACAATGCCACACTCAAATATGTGCCTTTAGAGTTTCCTACATCAGATGTGTTCTCCTTTTCTCCATATCAGTCAGCCAAGAGACCACTCTAATAATTCAGACTGAAAGGGGGACAATGAAAATTGATGATAGAGATGAGAAGAGATAAGGAATTTTCTTTCACACCACAACCAAGAAAGAGAAGATTGGCTCTTACTTTCAAATCATTTAAATTCAGCAGATAGCCTTTAAAACAATTTCAGGAAAAACACTCTCTGGGCAAAAATTTTGTGTTAATTTTGCACACATGTCCTATCAGATTCAGCACAAAGGCTTTGTGTGCTCAGAAGGTGCAGCTCAGACATGATCTGCAGCTGAACAGCAAGAGCTGAATGCTCTCCTGGGCAGGAGGGGAAGAAGAACCCAAGGGAGGACCGTGAGGTGGTGTGAAGGAGCAAAGTGGATGCGCTCAACTGGAAGGAATGGCAAAAGGTCTGTCTGGCCCAGCTGGAGGGTCATTTAGGGCCATTTTTCTGGGCATTTTGAAAGAAAAGACCATGGCTGAGAGACATTAAAATCTATTTGAAGGGTGTGTTTAAAAACAAGGTTGTTTTTGGAACCAAAGCTGAACTTCAGGAATCTAGAATTAAAGGAACAGAGGTGGAGTGCAGGGAGAAGTTGGAGAAATGTTCAGCCCTTGTCTTGTGGTCAGGCTGATTTTGTCAACACCTTGTTTTCAACACAGCTACTAGTAATTTGAGTCATTTATACAGTTTGCTCTTGATATGTGCATACTTTGGAAGAGAAAAGCATTTCTGGTGGTTCAACTATTTGGTTAAACGATATTAGCTAATAGTTTTTCCTATGTATGGTCTGATTTTTTTTTATTAGTTACAAATCTCCCCTTGAATTTATGTACAAAACCCAATCGAGATCATAATAAGCATTGCACTGGGTCATCAGCTCTTATAGCACCAAAACTCCCAATGAAGTAGAGACAGTAAAAAAAGAGAACAGCATAATAATTTTGATCTGTGCTTCTTGTTTTTATGACTGACCAGCAGGACCGCAAGAAAATCCTTTAACCTTTCTTGCTGCAGTGACCAGACAACTTTAATACTTCTACTGAATTTCATTTGGCTTAATAAGTTTCTATAAAGTCCTTTGATCAGTTTGTTTAAATACAAGGCATGACTTGAAGCAAGGCCTGCTTTAGATTCTGTATTTTCTGGTACTGAGATGAATGCTGATAGAACAAAAAAAAGAAGAGGGATACAGGAGAAACCTGGAAAAAATGTTTTGCACATTCTCTGTATACTTTATTTTCCTTATTTTTCCCCAAGGAAGGAAAAGTGTAATGGCAAAAAGTAGGATATTTAGCTAGTTTTTTACAGAGGAGAAAAGCAAAATTGCTGACTGAAAAGTAGGACAATTCTACCAAAAGTAGGGCAGCTTACTGCACGTTAAGTACCTTTGGATTATGTGCATTGTATCACGCTTGCTTTGCACACACAATTCGTTCAAAGTGGGGCTCCCCACACGAGTTCACAGAGGAAGATTTATCTCAGCAGATAAAGCTGCAGCAGCACATCAAACGGGGTCACAACACACCCGCCAAGAAAATAATCTGGAGAGCAGCTACAACTGCCTGAGCTCATGTGGAAAGGGAAAATGTCACTGGTGCTTAGGCTTGAGATCAAATCAGATGGGAAAATGGGAGATCAGTGATGCTGGAGCAGGTCACAGAGATTAAAATTCTAACATTTGTGCTTGGAGTGACTGCATGACCTGTGAAGTTTTAGTGCCTTTAAGGATGAGATCACTTCAATGTCGGCAAAGGGTGCAAAAGTCAACACAATGGAGAGTTTTTTAAATGGATTTTTTCCATAAAGGGTTAATGGATAAACGACTTTTGGGGGTTCAGGTGGCACTTGGAGGGCAGTACTTCCAGGCACCCTTGTCCAGAGCAATGGATCTGCAGTATATCACGTGTGGGCTGATTTTTACATTCCATGAGGCAGGGTGTGGCAGCTCTTGGGCTGTGTCCTCTCAAAGTACAGGTCCAGGTAAAACATTCCTGGCTAGACCTGGAAAGGAGCCCTGCACCAGAGGACAACCTAGAGCTTTGAGTTTGGCTTCTCACACTGCACATGCAGGGTTAGCAGGTCACCCCGAGGCTTGAAGCAGAGGCAGAAACCCAGCATGATCTGAAGACTGATTTCCTGACACAACTCCTCAGACATTTTATCCTGTTTCACTTGAAAATTGGCTTATGCAGAAATACCTGTGATTTTATTAATCTGAAACATGATCTGACAGTGCAAAAGGTATGTGGGAGAGTGGAGGTGAGGGCACATTAGGATGCAGAAATGTAGTATAACTGCAGTGCTCTACTCCTTTCTTTCAAAATAAATAGGTATATTTGCAAGCAGGGCCTGCTTGGCCTGTCTGTCTGAACCAGTGACCTTCCAGTTTTGTTTGTGTACAGTCAAAATGATGCTCCTATTGGCAAGAAGGAGGGGCCAGTGCTCCTGTACAAGGTTATCTACAGATATAATTTTAAAGGTGAAATTTCCCTCCAACTGTGTCAGAAAGAAATGTCAGCACCCAAGGCACAGAAAGCATTTTTCCCCTTTTTTCCCACAATTCCTCCTGCAAGTGAAAAATTATCGCTATGCTATTTTTTATTTTTTTTATTATGTTGTTCTAACCCTTATCCTGTTACTTTAGAGTTAATTTCTATTCACAGTACCTCACTTGTGCTGTAAGTAACTTCCACTTCTTGTGATTTTGCAAACATGAATGCATTCATTATGTCTTGATTAGGTGCTAGAAGGTCCAGCCACAACTATTTAGTAAGGCAGAATAAACAATTCCATTTCTGTATCTGTGCAACTTCATCAGTGCTAAGTAGTTTTACAAATGCATTGAAATCATCTCTGATTTGAGTCAAGGTTACATAAATTAAAGCTTATTTAAGAATAAGAACTGTTCTTTCTGGCCAGCCCAAACCTCCCAATCCACAATGATACAAACTGTCATACATATAATATTTCTTCTGCTGAGCATGATATAAATTATTGCTGATCATACTCCCCTCTGAGTGATTCTTGCCCAACTAAATTTACTGCACTGAGCAGAGATTCAGTTTCAAGGGAAGTTAATGGTGTGAGGAAATTAAAGAGCCATGGACCACAGCCCTGGTGAAGATTTGGGCTATAGTTATTAAAAACCATCACTTCAGCAATCCCAGTATCAGTTTAGATCCTTCTAATCAGAAAGTTAAGCCATGTTTTCACTGATTGTGATTTCCATGGCTGGAGCTGTCTCCCCTAACTGAGAAGTTACTGAGGCACTGAAGGGGCACAATCATTTCTCTGTAAGCTCTGGGAATCTTTTCTTCAGCAGGTGCTCCCCACTCTTTCATGAGTGTCCATTAGCCTTGTACTTCTCTCCTTCCATGTTTTTGTTTTCCTTTCCTCAGTTCATAGGAGAGGTTTGTATATTTACATATTTGGAGGTGTCCAAGGGCAGATTGGATGGGGTTCTGGGCAACCTGGTCTGGTGGAAGGTGGCCCTGGCCATGGCAGGGGACTGGATCTCAACCCTTTCAACCCAGACCATTCTATGATTATGATCCTATTGGTTATGGTTCTTATTAATCTTATTGGTTGTGGTTGATTATGGTTCTTATTTCTAAGAATAAAAACCACTGCCAAACATGAAGAATTCAAACAGATGCAAGGATACCTTGCTTTTTCTCAGCATAAGGCAGAAGTTCCTAGTACAGCGAGGAAAGCTCATTATTTGGAATAAAAGTGGGATTTGTTGACAGGAACTGTAGTTTGAGTGCTATCAAACATACCTTTATTCCTTTTTCCTCCCAGTCTCTTTGCTTTCACATGACTGCTGTTCAGGATTTCACTTTCAAATAAATATTTGGCACTTGTATCCAAAAAGACATACAAATACGCAGAGAAAAATTTGCCTGAGTAAGCGAGCACTCCTATTCAAAATTCTGTGGCTAGATGAACGGATAAGTGACAACAGTGATGAATAAATAGTGCCTGGGCCTGCCAAAACCCAGCATTAGAAAGTATAAACAAAGCAGCACAGAAAACAGATGGATTCATTTTAAGTTTTATCCTTTTGCAGTCAAGAGATGCTAATGAGGCCACTTCACTTTGCACTGTGACCGTGGCACGGCGTGTGCCAACACCAGTGAGGGGATGGACTGGAGCAGCTGCCTTCCCCAGGGCCCAGCC
>NW_005054588.1:134272-146641 GCF_000277835.1 Geospiza fortis
ATGGCTGAAGAGACCAAGCACCATCCCAGACGCGTCACTCCAGGTATTTATGAGTATCTGTGCTGGATTCATCGCAGGAAGCAGAAACGTGGGGATTTTCTTGCTGGGGCTGGCGGGGAGAGGAGGGGGGTTGGTGTTGAGATGAACTGAAATCTGGTGAGGTTTTTACAGGCGTGTGCTGTAAAACCTCATGAGCTGCTCCATCAAATCAGCCTCGTTTGCTTTGAGGGTGGTCCGGGCTCGTGGGTATCGGAGGCAGGTGCAGCCTGCTCAGCAATTGGCACCAGTGCCATATGGCACTCCTTTCTGAGGAAATCAGCCTTTGCTCTGCTCCTCCTGCAGCCCAAGGAACAAAGGCTGCTGTGAAAAATTGAACTTTCAGGGGTTTCAGTTTCAAATTGGTTAAAACAAATTTTGAATATAACGAAGTTATGCTTGAAATAAAACTCAGAATTTGAGAATTATGTCTGTTTGGCAAGCTCTGGTGCACATACCCAAAATACATGTCTGGACAAAAAGCCAAGAAAAAGCATGTCTTTGTCTGCACATGTGGATTTGGATACTGTTTCTAGAAGGAAATTATAAGAGTAATAACATCTCCCAATGACAATTGCCTATTCTTAAAGTTCTCAGGGGAAATTTCTAGCAGCAAGTCTCAATTTCCCTGTGGTTTCATCCCCACCAGAGCCTGCTGCTCTTCTGCAGATTCTCCTCCCAGTGCTGCACCTCCCTGTCTCTATCTCCTTCTTCCTTGAGCCTTTGACAGTTTCCTTTTAGGAGAGCTGTTCTCCTCTTTTGCCCCACAGCTTTCTCCTTGCATCATTGGCAGCTCAAACACATTTATTTCTATTAAAAGAAAAACTATTATACAGCACTGATGTATCCAACCTGTGTTGCTAACGGATGAAATGGCTTTTGCTAGAACTACCTAAAGTCACTTTTCACACATATTTTCCTTCCAGGCATTGTGAAAAGTACTTCTGGTCTTTGGTCCTGTTCTGGGGACCCAGGTGTAATTACAGCCTTGACAGCCAGCACTGGTGGGATCTGTGCTGGGACACCTGCGAGCTGGAATGTGTCTCACAGGTTGGAAAAAGTCCTTTATAGCTACATGAAAGGGAAAGTACAGCTGTAAAGGGTAAGTAGAGCTGTATTTTAAAGAGAAGCCAGGAAAAACCATGGCTGTGACTTCTCAGCAAGCAGGAAATTTAATTCACAAAACAAATGTGTTTGAAAACAAAAACTGTGATGCTCCCTGCTTTCTCATTCATTTTTCATGTCATATAACTCGCCTTTGCTACACTCAGTTATCCAAAATGGTTTTCATAAGGTAAGGGATTCATGTGTATACACACACTCATATATATTTGAGGTATAATTTCCCTGCAGTAACTTTGTATTCCTGCATGAAGCTAAATGAAGAATTGACCCCAATTCTTTGACTGCACAAGAGCAGGAGGCCTAATAGCCCTTCTGTGCTTAGATGTATTTGCTGAAAGGAGTTTAATAACATAATAATGTTGCTGCCTTCCGCTGTCATTTCTTAGGTTATCTGTCATCTGGTTGATTGGAAAAAATTCCCAAAAGACTTCTGGCATTCTAGTCCATTTCCTAATCCAATAGTTTCATTACTTATGCAATTTTCCTCGTCCTGTGAGGGAAGGGCATGTATATTATTGTTCATTCCATGTAGATTTGGAAATCAAAATCACATCATAGTCCCATTTCCCATCCTCCCATGTCCTTGGTTCCCTTTTATCTGGGAACTTGGAGGATGCCATCATGCTTGTGCTTTCTTACCAAGGAAGTTGTGTTATCAGTATGGAGGGGTTTGATAGCTGGCTTGTAAGTAAAGCTGAGTTAATAGAAGAAATAACAATTGATGATTTTTCAATGCATTCATAGCGAGGAAGAAGACAAGGCTGTTAGCATGGAAACTGATTGGAAAAGATATATGAAAATTTTTGTAAGTTAGACTACGTGTATATGTGTGTATGTACTTTATTAAATTTTTGTAAAACTTTTGTCAATTATATTGGCGTTAATTATTTTGTACTAATGAATATAATAGTTATTGTGATGCAGTTAATGACTTAAGATCACACTTTGTTAAGAGTATATTAGCTGGAGAACAGGCAGAATAAAAACTTTTTTCTTCTTAGACCCTGATCACGTGTGTGTATGTCATGTCCAGCCTAAGGGTGATATGTCAAATAAATAAATTTTTTTTTATGAACAGTGGAAAGCCGTGCACCACATTCACCACCCCAGCTGCTGAATTTCCCTGATTGCTGTTATAATTTTGTTGCACTAATCAGCCACAAGATGATAATAGTCATGTAAGGCAAGCAATTACTAGGTTTCCTGGGATAGTCCAACCACAGGGACTATTCCTAATTTAAAGGAGCTGTAACTGCCAGTGTACATGTATGTATTTTTCTTAAACATTTCTAACTATAGTTATGAAGGGAAATAATAAATTGTATTCCCTCTTGTTCTCCTGCAGGGACTGTGCCTAAGCCTGGAATTACTGACATCTGTGTATCATTTCAGTGGTAAATTACAGCTGGGACATGCTAACCCCAAAGTGTGAGTAAGAGCTGCTCCTAAATGATTGGAAACTTCTTGGCAATTTGCTGTTGAGTTATAATAATTAGCTTAGTCTTCATTCTCTTTTGATAGTTGTGTAAAATTTGTGCTATTTCCTTAGCAGCAGAGTTGATTGTTTAATCAGCAAGAAGAATGGTTTTTCTGGTGAAGATTAGATCTCAGCTAAGCCTCATTTTGTGTTAATTGTCTCATTGACAACTTCCTCTCCTTCTCCCCTTCCCCCATATAAGCAGAGGAGTGATGGAAACCTGGAATTAATATTTCCATGGAGATGATGTAATTTCCTGACTTGCTGCAAAATAATCTGAATTTCAAAACTCTTTTGCCTACTAATTTGAGGAAAAGTATAATAAATAATACAAGCATATTAATGGCTAAAACATATTATCTCATTTTAGATAGCTTGTGCCCAGTTCCCTAATAATGTATTTGTGCTTGCATAACAAGAGGCTAAGCACAAAAAATACAATGGTGAAACTCAAATTTTTCTCTGTTGCCAGTAAATTAGATTAGAGTAACTGTTTACACATCTGTTTAAAGCTACTGTCCTTGAAACCAATAAATATAATAATGAATAATGAGTTTTTCATTTGTGAGATGGTAGGCAAATTGTTAAGAGGTTAGAAATGAACTTTATTTCTCAAAATGAATGGGTTGCAAACCTTTTATCCATGTCATGACTATCCAAGGGAAAGTAAAATTAAAGTTTTTTTGGACAAGGGCTGAAAATTTAGGTAGCACTCTAAGATTCACATGCTGCTGTGAATTTGGCCTTTTACTACCACATTTTGTATTGTTGGTGTAACAGTAATTATGGGATAGCTCTGTTCACCATGGAAAACACCTGTTTTAATAATTCAGCGCTGCTTACCAGGAGCAAGATGAATATATAATAAATAAATGGGCCATGGGGCAGATGAATGAGACTTTTAATGGCTTTGTTAAGATTATCAGTTGCTTAATTGAGAAACCATAATCAAATTCAGAAAATATCTTCCAAATCATCATCCTCCTTGGAGATGCCTGAATTCTGGAAGTTTGGAAAGCTTCTGAAACTTCTCAACAAATGATAGTTTGTAAGAGTGAACTAGAATTTGAGGTATAACAGTTAGAAGAAATAGAAATGAGAAGCTATTTTTAGGAGATGGTCCTTGTTGTATCTTTTATATATAAAAGATTTATAATTCTATATGTGCAAGCACAGTGCTTAGGGACAGGGTTGAGTGGTGGATTTGGTGGTTTAAGGTTTGTGGTTGGACTTGATGATCTTAAGGGACTTTTGCAATCTAAAACATTCTGATTCTCTAAAATAAGTCTTGCTGAAATTTAGATATATTTCCAAAATGCCGGGAGTTTATACAGATTCCAGCAGTTCAAGATTATATTATATGCAGGTCAAAAACATTGTTTCTTCTTATGCTACTTATTCCATTGAGTGTTTATGTTCTACTTTACTCACCTTTAACTCTTTCTAAGTGTTTTTCAGTAAGTTATATTGCAAGTGTCAGCTTCAAATAGTCTTTGGCTCCTAACTGACAAATCTGTACCTTTTTGGGAGTACAGAAGAAATAATGTTCTAAAAATGGGAGGTATCATTATTATTTCATTAGCTATGCAAATTTGTTTCATAGTTCTTCTTTACTTTTGTTCAGTTCTTTTCTTGAATGGGTTTTTACTCCTATCCTTCCAAATCTTATTGTTATAAGCTCATAATAATAATAATAATAATAATGTAACACTTCAGCAGATGTGTCAGTTTAAGGACACTAATGACTCTGTCCAGAAAAATCAACTTTACATGTGCTTAATTCTCATATTAATTATTTTCTTATCCTGTAAATTTTCTTATTCTGTAAATGCTTAATTCTCATCTTAAGTATTTTCTTATTCTGTACATGCCTGTCTAGAAGAGAGAAAATTTAGAGTTAATTCAGTAGGTCTGAGAACACTGATGGAGTCTTGATTTTAGCATTGGTTTCTAGCTACATTATAATTGTAATTGCACAATTGTAGGTATTTTACCTTTCTAAAACACACCAGAAATAACTCCAGTACTTTTCTAGCACTGGTAATTAAAAGCTTACTTGTTTTTAATTTCAACATTTGGTCACTCTCTGGGAATAATCACAAACACCAGAATTGTACTAGATTTCTACAATTAGGAGTCCCCTCCCTTCTAGATCATAAGTTTAAATATTGATGGAAACAGTTCCAAAATCAGCTTCTGGTTGTTTGTAGGAATATCCCCTAGTGACATATGGAGCTGGTATGAATGATGGGCAGAGGAAAAGAGTTTAGTTAATGGTCTTTGAGGACTTCCCAGAAATTAAATTTTCATAGTGAGTATTGAACTTGGATTTCCCCTTATAGAAAACATTGAAATTAAAATGCATAGAAACTGAAACGGAGTTTGAAAGATTAGACAAGAGTTCTGTTCTAATTTAGAAGAAAACAAAAATCAAATGTCTTTGTCTTCTCGAAGCAGCAATAAAATTCTAAATCTATTATTATCCTCAAATACTCAGAAACTGTGATGAAAGTTTCACTAATCATGAAGTCAAATAGCACCAGTTGTGAACAGAAACCTAAATAATGTGAAAGATTTGGAATGACCAAACCTGATCACAAATCATACATGTATTAGCTCATCCATCCTAAAAAAACCCTGGGTTTAAAATCAAAAATATGGATGATGCAACCATCAGTGTGGTTTGTTTTGTTTTGTTTTATTTTGTGGAAGTCTTGCAGCCCTTGCTGCTCCATTTCCAATGAGGGAAATGGTTTACTCTTACTGAAATTGTGGCTGGAATGAGTTTCCATCCATAATCTCTCAATGCAAATATATGTACACACATTTCTACATGTCTGTGTTTATACATACATCTATCTATCCATCTACAGGTATGTAAATATTTTTATTTTAATCACTCAAGCATGCAGTTCAGTCAGCCTGCCCATGCACTGAAGTGCTGTATTTGCAAGGCAGAGAACTAAATATTGAGAGAATATGTTCAAAATTGAATGGCCTATATAAGTTTTGTTTTATGCTAAGATAGATGTGAAAAAATATCTCTTTCAGATAAAATATTAAGAGGCAAAAGAGCAATGGTGGCCATGTAACTGAACAGTTTGTTTTATTTCAAATACCCTGGAGCAATATCCTTTTTCCCCACTTCTACCCATCCTTTCATTCTCAAAACTGATTCTAAAAATAGGTAGTGTCAGTGTTCAAAGTGTTGTACATTTTTTTATATAACTGTTGTGGGCAAGATCATTTTTATTATTACATTAACGTGAATTTTTATGTGTATATTTTTTTTGTCAGTTATCAAATGTGAAAAAATAATGTTATGATATTCTAGTTAAGTGGGAATATATTTCAATTTTTCATGATCAGTGAATGACAGCAGCTGATACTATAAACAGATCCTATATTATTTACTTCTTGTCAAACACTTTCAGAATCATAACTCTTATCTTAATTTGAGGAAAACAATTTAGACACTGGATGAAAATTCCTTCACTTTTATTAATAAATTAAGATTCATAAGTAGACTGATTTAAAAGCCTGTTGGGCATGTATGCTCCAAATATTGTGTTTAGAAACCTTTTCTTCATGGAAAGTGCAGGACAAACAGGTGGGTTTGATCAGCTACAGTATCTATAACTAGAATATCTAATTATATTCTAGTTAAGTGGGAATATATTTAAATTGCTCATGATCAGTGAATGATAGCATCTGAAACTATAAGTAAACAGATCATATATTATTTACTTCTGTGTCAAACACTTTCAGAATCATAACTCTTATCTTAATTTGAGGGAAAAAAATTAGCCATTGGATGCAAATTACTTCAGTTTTATTAGTAAATTAAGATTCATAAGTAGACTGATTAAAAAGCCTGTTGGGCATGTATGCTTCAAAAATTGTGCTTAGAAACCTTTTCTTCATGGAAAGTGCAGAACAAACAGGTGGGTTTGATCAGCTACAATTATCTTAAGAGAGTATTTGACTTTATACCTTCAGATGATTTATCTTAGAATATTCCTTTGCGGTGACAGTCCAAGAGCAGAAATGTGTATGCAGGTAGTAACTGTACCTGTGACCACAAATGTAGGATGCAGCAAAATCTCATTTTCCCTTTGTGCTACTGCAGTCTGGCATAATAAGGAAACTCAGAAATATTTCATGGTCTGCTGTGATGTAAGAACTATTTTTGTATCCTGAATGGATTTTAATGGCTTTGGAAGAAAAGTGCTCCTTGTCTATCTCCTGTGTACACAAAAATTCTGAATGTTACCAGACTGAGATAGGAATCCTCAATATTTAATGAGGATGTGCTACTGACAACTCAAAACAAAGCAAAAGAGGCTGCACAGGACTATTTTACACGGGACTATTTTACCATCATTCTTCATCCTGTTCAGTGTTTCAACCTTCCTCTCTAAACTTTTCAAGATAGCCTTTCTTATTTTAAAGTGGGCTGAACATGACTCTGGTGATGTTGGCATTGAACTCATAGCTGGGTCTTTCATGGGATTTTTTATTATTTTGTTTCGGGTTTTTGTTTTTTGGGGTATTTTTAATCTTGAAAGTCAGGTTTCAGTCTGAAAGTAAATTCCATTCTGGTGGTTAAATGAGGGTGAGTTCTTCCACCATTTAAGACAGAATTTGTTGGGGTTTCTTCAGTTTGTTTGGTGGTGGTTGGTTGGGTTTGTGTTTATTGGGGTTTTTGTTGTTTTTGGGGGGAAAGGGGTTTGGATGCTTAGGCTTTGTTGTTTTTTTCTTTCTATTTGGCAATGATACTTCCATATTTTCTGAAGTTAGTGCTGCTTTGTAGCCTTTATATCTATCTGTTCATTTTTATTTTCACAGAGTTTCCTTTATTTTTTTTCTTCATTTTAAAGAAAATAAAGATCATAGATACCATCAAAGCTGGAGTATCTCCATTTCAGTCTCAGATGTGATGATATCTAAGCACTGCCTGGGAGCCTCTGTTCTCATCAGTATACACCATCAGGTGAATTTTTTTTTTCTTTGGGGGGAAATTTGTTTGTTTGTTTCCCTTCTGTTTTTCACTTCGTGGGTCTTCAAAACAATTCCTGCTCCAGCTGGGCACCAAGGACAAATGATCCAAATCTCAGCCCAAGAGCACAAACACCGTGGGCTGGAGAGAGAAAAACAAGCAGGGTGGGACTGCAGGGGCTAAAGCTGGAATGGGACAATGAACTGCAAGATGCAAATGGAGCAGAACTGATCACAGTGACAGACCCCGTGCCTGGTTGTGCATTTTGGGGCCATTTTGGTTCATCTTGGGTGCAGCCCTGGCTGGGCTCTTGTGCTGCCCAAGGTGCATCCATGCAGGAGATCCTTTTAATAAATCCCTGCTTTATTCTGTAACTCTGTCTATTTTTTGTTCTAGGTCAGCCTCTCAAGGCAGCCAAAGGGCCTGAGCTCGTCCCTACATTGCTGCCTGGAGGAACCCTGTCTGCTCTGCCCCCAGCTGGTTGAGGGTTGACTGGAGATCAACTCAGGACCAAGGTACCCTTGGATTCTCTCTCTTGACGTGCCAGCAGTGGGATGCACGCTGTCCTTCCATGCCATGGGATGTTCCAAGCTGCAGGAGCACCCCTTGGTGCCCAGCCCTGTGTGGGACTGTGTGTGACAGCAGCTGGGCACAGGGACGTGCTGTGTCTGTGTTTGGTGACTGTTCCAAATCTGGGTCCAACAATATTTGCTCGGGCACGGAGAAAGTCTGGGAATTTGATCTTGGCATGTGCCTGCGGCCAAAAATACAGTGCAGCAAGTGGGCATGGCTGAAATTCACCCCTGTTATCCCAAATGTCACTCTGAAGGTTCTCAGAGACTTTCAGGCTCCCAGTAGATTCAGTTGTGCCAGTGGTGTCTGAGTGTAATGAGCTGGACCTGTTAGATGCAAGTCCCAGCCAGCACATTAATTCACTGCCTTTACAGATGTGATTCTTTAAAAGATCTTTGTAATATACATTTTGTGATTTAGACTTTGAGTTACCACCCTCTGCAGTACCTGTCTCACAGTTTGTGTCCCATTAAACATACGTGTGAGCATGCTTAGGAATGTAATTAAATTGCTGTTTAATTAAATAAATTAATTGTTACTGGAGGGGTACTTTATTGTCACTCAGGAAAAGCTATTCACACGTGGGAAACAGTCTCTGATTTCTCAGTGCTTTAGCAAAAGTCCCCTCAGGTTTTCTGTAAGATAATATAGCGAAGGCAGAGTGTGGGTGTAAACTGACATTTTGTTTGTTCAAGGAACAAATTGCACCTAGGCTGGCCCTCAATCCACAGTTATCTCTTGAAAGTTTTCTTTTGTACATTGAAATGAATGATATCAGATGCCAAATTTAGCTTTTAAAACCATACCTAGAGTGAATAGCTAATAGCTTCCTGATTCACCACTGCTGCATGCTTTGAGCTTTGCAGGTGACTTCATTTTTGCAATTGAAAAGTCTGCTTTTATTTTATTTATTTTTTAATCAGTGGTGTTTAGATCACTATCTGCTGCCTTGAAACTTGTTTGGGTTAAGATTTCATTACGAATTTGAAATGCCCCAGATTCATTTAAGAGGTTGTCTTAAAATACCTCTGATAGACTTGAGCAATTTATGATTTCAGAGCCAGCTGCTGACTACAGAGTAAAATCAAAACCACCTCAAAATTCACAGTTTTGTTTGGCTTAAGGTTTAAACCCAGTTCACAGAAAGGAAGGGCTGAACTCTCCACCCCAAAATTTGCTCATCTCTTTTGCAGCTGTAAAATACTGGAGTGCAATTATTATAAGCAATCTAGATGAAAATGTTGCTTTTCTCCTATACAGGGCCCTGTTTTAACTAATAAGTCCTTCTGTAATTATTGTAGGGCTGCTGTATTGCTAAAATATTCAAATATGAATTACAAGGAGTTCTCTGGGAGGAATAAGAAATCGTGCTACAATCATAAAGAGATCACAGTTTAAAACAACTAACTGCAGATAGATGGAAAAAGGGGAACTAAAATGTTTGGGATTCGTTCCTTTGTCTGCCCAGATACTCTTTATTTCATCAGTCTTTGTGGAGCAACTTCAGAGTTGTTTCACATTCCCAGAGCAACTTAAATCTCATTCAATGTACACTTGTGAAAAGCAGATTTCATTTCAAAAAAATGTGCCTAATTTATTCTTTTACTCAAAATGCAGCCTCAGTTGTTGTTGGATTTTTTCTTATTAATGAAGAGAGAAACCATTATTTTCACGTGATGTATATATTTTCAGTTTCTAAAAAGATACACTGCATGTAGGTTCACTTAGCCAGCAGTTAACTGAAATGTGGCTGGAGCCCCTGCTCATGTCCTAAAACCAAGAAAAAATGATACAGGATTTGAAAAGGATTATTAAGAGAATAAAACCCCACAAACATTACTCTCTTAGGATGAGATATTGCTAATTACAAGAGGTGCAAGTAAATTTTAAAAAATATTGTGGAAGTGTCAAAGGAAGTCGAACATTTTTTGAAACTTGGCCAGTCTAGCTCAGGATCTCTTGATTTTGGGTTCTTTTCACACAGCACTGAGTACATTTAGAAGCTTACAGAATTAATGGGGATTTTTTAATAGTGCAACAGACTAAATCCTAAACTGGGGCCTGTCATTTCACATTTTTTTTAGTTACACAATGAAATCTGTAGGCTGCAAAAGAAGATCATGCAGTGCCCTGGATGCAGACATCTCTCCTGTTGGCTGGGTAAGAATGGGATAAATATGGGATGGCTGCTGCCTGCCTGCCTCCTGTGGGTGTCACTTGTGTCCCCCCAGAAAGAAGATTGGGTGTCACTTGTGTCCCCCCAGAAAGATGGGGTGTCACTTGTGCCCCTCTGGGATGCTACAGAGCCACAGGTACATCCCAACTCCCACATTTGGTCACCACATGAGAACAACTAATCTGCTGCACAGAGGCACCAGGGAGGAGATAAAACTTCTAACCCATTGCTCAGATGTTTGTTCAGAAATGGAGAGTCACCCAAATCCTGAGCTCTTAAGAAGCAGCTACCAGTGAGGTAAAACTGCCTGCCAGGCTCTGGTGTGTGCCACAGAAATAAAGGGCAAACTAAGAAGTGTCACTATCTGTGTCTTATCAAGAACTTACATAGAGGTGATGAACTTAAAATAAACAAAGATCTCTAAATACTTTTCAGATTTTTAAGTAAGGCTAGACTATCTCCTAAATTTATTTTAGAAATGATTATTCAGGCAGTGCCAGTTAACAAAGCCTGATCCTGAAAGGACTTCAGTTCATGGTGGTTATTTGTTGTTCACTTAGTTCACACAAACCTTCTCTTAATCAATCATTCAGGTTTTTCTGGTCCTTAATCCTTAATGGTCTTTAATGAAATGCGATTCACTGGCTTTTGCCAACTTCCTGAAATTGAAGAAAACAACTATAAAAATCCCTCAAATAAACCTTAGTAGTTACTAACAACAATGGTAGATACCCCCATTGTTAAATTGGCTGAAATAGACCTATAAACAATGCAAATGGGGTGTTTAGGGGGTTATTTCTCTTTTTGAGCTCTCATCTGCCCTTCTGTGCATTGCAGCCTTGCTGAAGGATCTGCAGTTCAGCTGTTGGTGAGAGCAGCTGCCCTCAGTGAATGGTTTCTCCATTTCTCCTTCCTCAGTAAATGATTCCTCCAAAAAAGTCCTACAAAGTGGTTCATCAGCTTCCTCCTCGAGGAGTGAAAGGATCTGGGTGAAGGCACAAGAGACATCAGCTCGTCAGGCCATCCACAAAACCCTCCTTCAAATGTCTGGGAGTGAAGGGATGCCTGGACAGGGACGTGGTGCCACTGAGAGCCCAGACACAGCTGCAGCCCTGGGTATCCTGCAGTCCAAACTCAAGGGGCTGCCCCAATGGGACAGAAGGGATGGATGGTTCCATGTCACAGGACTCCCACTGGCATTGCTTGGGGACCAGCAGAGACCAGAAAATAAAGAAGCCCTCATTTCCACATCAGAGTGAAAAGGAGTGAGCTCTGACAGAGCACAAACCAGGCAGGAACAGTCCCTGTGCCTGTCACTGCTGTGTCACCAGGCACTTTCTTTCATTCTGAGGATTCATTATTTAAATCTTAAATGGCTCTCTGAAACTCAGCAGAGATATTCCTGCTTTCAATAATACATTTGCAACAATGCTGTCCTCCATCCTTCAGACTCTTTGAAATCAAGCACTGCAGTCAGTGACATGTTGACAGTTTTGCATGAATTAATGAACAAGAAGTTGGAAGTGGTTGACCAAGATTTATTTATTATTATTATTAAACTGACCATGTATTCATGTTGCTCTTCTGAAAAGAAAATTAAGAGAAGAAGGAACTGAAAAAAAGCTCTTGAAATGTATGATTTAGAATTTATTCTCTGCCTGAATCTACAGGATACAATTGTAAGTATCAAGGCTTCTGGTTTGAGGTGAAAATTCTTGCTCTAAATAGTATTTGCTGGTATTAATTATTAATTTATTGGTATAAATTGCTTTCCTGGTGTTGCTTAACATGCTGAGAGGATGTGAAAATGGATGTTTCCAATACTGGAAAAACATAAGTCCAAAGTTGGTCACTCAGTAGATAAAGGCTAACTATTATTTAATCCCTTTTGTTTAAAAAGAAAATTATGAATCATCTTGGCAATGAAACCCTAAGACACAAAACATTAACATTCCTGATGAATATTTTATTGGATAATTTTTT
>NW_005054588.1:146660-154338 GCF_000277835.1 Geospiza fortis
AAATCTTCATGATCCAAGCACAGAAGTGACACCTAATCTTTCTGAAGCACTCTGGAACGTGTTGAGTTGGAAATACGAGTCCTTCGAGCCTCATACTCCATTTGCATGCACTCCTGTTTCACAACCCTGCTTCCTTCAGCACCTCAGCCTTCCCCAGAAATTCTGTGAAATTTGCCTCTGCCTGTCTGTGGCAACAGCCCCAGGCAAGGAGAGGGCAAGGAGCTGCCAGCAGCAGAGGGCTGGCACTGGGCAGCCAAGGGCTTGCATGGCCGTGCCAGCTCAAACACAAGCACTTCCTCTTGCTGCTTTCCTGCTCCTGAGGCCAGCCAACCTGAGATGGAATTTCTGCATTCCTGGAACACCTGGTGTAGGCTCTGAATGCTCACAATTATCCTCCCAGCCCTCTGCAGGTGCAGGGCAGGTTCTCTGAGAGCACAGCTCTACAGTGGATAGGTTCACCTATAAATCTTGGTGAAACACATGCCATAGGATTTAAAATGTGTTTATATATTTATAATTTTTGCTGAGAAAGCAATGGCAGTTGGAATAATGTTACATTATAAGGTTCTGAAGCCTCGGGCAAAATGTCCAGCTCTTAGTAAATGCAGGGCTTTCTATTGCAATAAAAACCTTCATGTCAGCATCTTAAGCTGCTGGATCACTTATGCCTTTACAATCTACACCACTCAGTCAATTTTTAACCCTTCTCTCAACACAGGCTTTCACTTCTCAGGCATTTGTCTTCGCCCACTGCTACTGCTATAACACACGAAATAAAATGACACGGACACTGGAACTTCCAAGGTAAAAAGAAAGTTTAATTTCTGACTTCAGTTTTTATAGATTTTTCAAAAGTGACAGTGGATTGGAGGATGGCAGTGCCACCTGTCCAATGACACTGGACAAACTAACAGTCTGTCAATTTTTTCCTCCTCTAGAAAGGAATGTAAACCAATAATTATTTACATAAAACTGCGTGAGAAAGTTTGTTAAAGAATGTAAACATCAGAAGGCTTAGAAGAACAGGGTGACACACTACCAGCCGACCCCTTGCTGTCCTCATCTGGCAGGGCAGCTCCAGGAGCACCTTCCCCTGTGTGCCCTGGCTGCCAGCTGCTGCTGTGGGGCAGAGACAGGCTCTGAGCTGTGTGAGCCACGGGCTGCTCCTCCTTTGGCTCTGCACGCCTTGCTGCACAGATGGTGAGCAATGGCACGCACCGCCCACTTGTCTTTCTGTGCCTCTCTCCATATGGTTCTTGTGCTGGACCTGCAAACAAATTGGAGCTCTTAGTGGGACTAGGAAATTAATTTCATTAAGCTCAGCAAAGCTGCTGTTAAAATTCCTTGTGTTCTTGTACTGGTGTGAATGGCTGTGTGAGTCAGGTCAGATTGAGATGGGAATTTGCAGTTCCCTTGATTTTACTGGGGTCAAACCCACCTGTGCTGTGCCCAAAGCTTACTCTGTGGTGTGTCTGTAAGCCACTTCAGCTTACAGGTGAGTTCCTCATTTCCCCAAGAAAATCATCTCATGACAGGGGTGAGATTATGCAGCATTAATATCTGTTCACTGTATCATATCTGTACATGTACACTGCATAATATCTGTACATTTCATAATACCTGTACATGTATATTCCATAATATCTGTACATGTTCACTGTATAATATCTGTACATGTACATTTCATAATATCTGTACGTGTACATTCCATAATATCTGTACATGTTCTGATACTGCACAGGATTACAGAGTCTTGGAAATGGATAATGCCACTTGCTCCTTTTGGTGGTGGTAAGGGAGATAGTATTAAAGCAACCTGATATGAAAATGGATGCATGATTTATATTTTGATGATAGATTTGGTTGTATCCTCTTTGTGCTTAAAAGGAACTGATTAAAAATGTCAAGATTTCAGGATCTAGGATGACATCTCAAAGAGAGCCTGTAAAGGTTCACCAGTCTTTCATTGTAAGATTTAGCTTCCACTGAGACTCAGTATCAAAGGCCAGAATTATTTCACAGATATTTTTTATATATTTGTTTTTCAGTTAGCCACTTGGGACCAAATCCCCAAAAAGGAGCTGCAATGAGGGAATTTCTGTGTTGTGGGGTGGAGCACAGCTGTCCAGGCTGTTGAAGGTGCTATAACACTGATTTAGGGCTCAACTGCATGGCTAAAATGCAGCCCAAGATGGAAATGGGCTGGTGGAATTCCTCAAGAGCCACCAGCAGTCCCTGCTGAGAGCTTCTGCTGCCCAGCACATGGGGCAAGAATGTATATTGTGGCTCCTAGCCATGTCGAGGTCTGGGTGTACAGCTCATACAGCTATGGAATCTGGCAACCATGAAAAGTAGGGATATTCATGATGGAGACACCTGTCCCTACTCCAGCGGTTACTTTATGTATTTTAAATATTTTTTTTAAATCTTATTTTCAACATTTACACTATAAATCTTCTGTTAACCAGCCTCTGGAACAGGGGCTGGGATCCAGGTGTCTCTGCCCCTCACTGAATGTTCCTACCACAAGGCTGTGGTGTCACACTCACTGCTTCTCCCTTTTTACCACAGATATTTTTTTATTTATTTATACAAAGTGAAACAGATTCACCATCAAGGCTGGCAAAATGAACAAAATATTCCATGGACAGGAGTTTAAAGCCCAGTGGAAGAATGAGAGGAATTTGCTACCCAGCCCTCCGTCCTTGGTGAGTGGCGATTTTGGGAAGCTGCTCCATGTGCTCACCACATGCCTCTGAGATTTCTTCTCAGGTGACAGAGGTGGAGGAACTGTGCTTGAGAATTCTTCCAGGCATGACTTAGACATGGAAAATTCAGCTCTGCTGACACTGCAAGACTCCTGGATGAGCCCAGAAGTGAAACTTTAGCACCTGGTTTAACACTAGAAGCAGAGAACTGTAGAGGTAGCTGATGAATTTTTGGATGCAGGCACATTAAGGTAAACAATCTGTGAAAATCCCACTAAACACTTATTTGCATTTTTAGATACTTATCTAACTACAGTAATTTGATTCTAAATCAAATTTGTTTCTTGACTATTAAGACTTTGTATTACATTTTTTTCACTCTAAAAGAAACTTCCTAACATGGCTCAGAGGGAGATTGTCATTAATAAGTTATTAATGAGCCTGTACCTTTGATTGTGTGCATTACATGTCAAGTGAGAATTGTTTTAATGCAATTAATTATTTTTTTGGCTAATCAGTAGAACAAGTATTCATTCTTAGCTCCCCTTTACTCTGAGAGATTTGTTCATTTTCCTTGGAAGACACTAGTTAAAATCCACTTTCAGCTTACATTTGTTTCTCAGCTGTTTAGGCAGAACTTTTTCAGTCTTACTAGGAAAAGATGCTTAGAAAATATCTGTCCCATTTCCTAGGAAAAATTTGCACACTTATACACATACTTAAAAATCACAAAATCAGGAAGCATAAAACTGAGTGTGCTTACAGAACTACTTAAAAATGAGAGTAATTTGCTGACATTTTTTGGTTAGCCTCAGAACACAAGATAAAATGGAACTGACATCAAAGATAGTATTCAGGTTAGTTAATATCTTGATTTTTGTGTTGTCTCCGAGAACTATAACAAAACAGGTCATACAAAAAAGCATTGAAATTCCTGTCAGAAGAGCTTGTGACTTCCTTGTATTTCTACAGAATATTTCTAAGAATTAGGGAAAAAAAACCCCACCAGATTATTAAAAAAAAGACTGAGAGAATATTTGGTGTTTAGGGACCAAGGAGCTGGATAGTCCAGTCAAATGAAAACTTATGAGAAATAGGGGCCCATCCTCAAGCATTTATGAATCCATTCAAATTTGTTGAGTGAGAAGTTTTTAAAGTGAATATTCAAAAAAAAAAAGGAATAGTGGAAGAGTTAAACTTCACTCAGTGATCAGAAAACTAAACACCATTTGAAGCACAAAATAACCAGAGGGTCCTGTGCAGATTTGAACCAGCCAGTGTACTTGTAATTATTACTTTTAAAAGAAGGTGAATATTTGCTTTCAAAACCAGTACTTCAGGTGGCTTCAAAATTATAACATACAGAATTTTTAGAAGTTATTTTTTCCTGAACCTAAATTTATGAGATAAATTTATGGCATAATTATCTAATGCTAGCAAAAATAAACCAAATTTGGGACAATCGTTGAAGTATTCTAAAGGTTGGCATCTTTAAAAAAACAAAACAAAACAGAGTGCTTGTAATTATGTTGCTATAGGACATTTCTTTCAAAAATAACAGGTCACTGCTAAAAGTTTGTTTCACAACCCAAAGCACAGGTTTTTCCACAGACCAGGATTCACTATTGCAGCAAAACCTTCTGCATAATGTGAATTCTCAGTTGCAATAAAATGGAATCACTCCTTGAAAATGAGATTCCCTCCATGGGCATCATCAAAAAATTTTCCATTCACATGTATTTTACAAGAGCCTGGAGTGACACAACAAGGAGAAATGGCTTCAAACAGACAGAGAGTAGGTTTAGATTGGATATTAGAGAAAAATCCTTTACTATGAGGGTGGTGAGGCCCTGGCACAGGGTGCCCAGAGCAGCTGTGGCTGCCCCAGCCCTGGAAATTTTCCAGGCCAAGCTGGATGGGGCTCTGAACAACCTGGGATAGTGGAAGGTGCCTCCATGGCAGGAGGTTGGAACTGGATGACCTTTAGAATCCCTTCCAACCCAGCCATTCGATGATTCCATGATTCTACTGAAGAAAGACACATAGGCAAAAAAAAAAAAAAATCTAGAAGTTACAAAATACAACCTATAAAAGGCTCCAGTCACACTCTTTCCTCTCCAGAATCAGAATTTTACTCTTTAGCATGATCATTCGTGTAAGCTAAAAGTAATCCATTCCATTCTGAACAATCCTTATTTTGAAATATAAAGTTTGTACTTTCTTTAACTGCCTCTAGTGGAAGTGTAACAGACTTAGAGAGACTGAAAACTCACTTCTGTGCTTGGAAAAAATCTGAATCAGCCTATTCTTTACAGTGAATGAGGATTCTAATTGTTTTCCTAATACAATAATTGGAATTCTTTCTATGCATGCCACAATGTAAGGCAATGGAAATTTTCATAAATTAATAAATTTGATTTGTCATCAAGTGGATATTCTCCACAATATGGGAGTTAATTTTTATTCATTACATACCTCAGTAATGTATTTTACATTCCCCTTATGAGGAAAACCTTGAAATGGTGAATTAAATGAGACACATGCAGTGTGGGTGCTATGAGTATGCCTGCACTCAACTCCAAAATAATATTATTTACTTCTTTGCTGAAAATGGTATAAAAATAATCTAATTCACACGGTAAATATGTTTCAATGCCACATTCTCTATTAAAATCATTGAATCAGTGAGATAACTCACACATTAATTTTTTTACTACATACTACTCTGGATGCTTAATGAGTTACATGAAAATTTTGTAATTTTCAAAACTTTCAATTGAATTTCATGTCATAGTCTGTGAAATGCTACTGAAGTCAGAAAAATGCTCATATTTGTAAATAAGCATATTTTTAAGTGCCCCAGTAAACAGATGTATAAATCTGTCACGCAAAGTAGTGGTCATTACCTAAACTACTGAGGATTTTAATGACTTAGAAATGTTGTAAAATAATCTTAGATCCTAACACAGAAAACTAGCATTAAAGTCCAGAACATTACCACCATGTGTAGGTTTTAATCACAGTACATTTCACAAATTAGGTAAATTTAACTTTACTCAGTCAATTAATATTCAGTAGCATTATAGAAATTCATATAGACTTACTCACATGCAAAGTCATAAGAAGTTGAGGAAAGTTTAATGACAAGGAATGAGAGAAAAAAAGTAACAAAAAAATGTAAGAATAATTACCAGAAGTGTAGACCAGGAGTGGTTAAGTTGAAAATGTGTGAACAGGACTCATCATTCTCCACCCCATGGCACTCTTCAGTAGGACATGGCGCAGAATTTCCTTCACGTTCACTGTTGCTCTTTTACCCCCAGAAGAGCATCTCACTTCAGCTCATTCCCAGCACTTCTGCAGGATTTGGGACTTGTGTTGTGTTGCGCCTCTATTTTTGGGGGCACAGAATGTGTAACCTGTTATGGGAAGTGGCTCTACATGTTTCTGGTGGTTTCCCAGAGCAGCTGTGGCCCTGTGACCACAGAGCAGCAGTAGCATGAGAAGAGACTGCAGAGAGGTGGGGAAACCAAACAAAAAACAAGTGCTGGTTGTCTGATCTGAGTAGCTGGGCTGTGATAGCTGTGCTAGATCTCACATTTCCATTGTGAGATCTCTCCCCCTCTCCTCAGTGCTCAGGGAAATCATTGTTTCTCCCTTTGGATGGAGAATTGTGTTTTGTGTGGATGCCTAAAGTCCCCTGAGAGGATCAGGTAAAAGTACTGTTACTAATGACATGTAAAATTCACTTCATCTTCTTCACCAGTGACTAAGGATGAAGTGATTCTGAGACAAATGATTATGTCTTGGGGAACAGTCAGGTGTCCAAAAATTCTTTACACCTCCTTTTCTTCACTGTCCATTTCCTTCTCGTTGTTGTCCAGAACAAACTGCTTTTTTTTTTTTTTTTTTGTCTTCAGTTCAAGCCGGTTCACCTTTATTTTCTTAGAGACCTTTCTGCGACAGTAGAAACCCATGAAACTTCCTGGGTTTGTCTCCAAGAAGTCTCCACCATCACTATGGAAGATTGTGCTGCAAATAGAAAGCAGAAGGGGTAATTTCTGGTTTTCAGTGGAGTGTGAACTGCTGCAGTTTCTTTGGTGAATGACTGATACAGTGACCTCATCCTATGGAATGGTTCCCATTTTCTTTGGGCTGTTATGGGCACCTATTCATCAAAAGGAGGCTGGGTCTGCAAGTGCCAAAAAGATGCAGCACCAGAACTTCAGGGAAGTCTTGAGCTCTTGACTATTTGCAGGGGTAGAGAATAAGAGAAATCCCCAGAATTTCTCTTCTCTAGAGAAGGAAGACAGAATTTTTAGGTGACTATATGCTCAACATACTGTCAGCTGTAGACAGCCTAATCCAGTGGAATCATCATATCCTGAAGAATGAAATAACACAAATACCCTCCTGCCTTTCCCCTTCTTTCTGTGTGTCCCTGCACAGGAAATCTCCTCAATGGTCATTATTTCTCATCTTCTGTGCAATTCATGTTCTCTTTGGCTTGTCACCTACCATGCTTTCCCACCTGGTAGTGATTTTGATGGAGACTCTAAAATTAAATTACTGCTGTCTTTTTATGAAAGATCTTCACAACTTAGGTGCCTGAAACACCCTTAGATAGTAGATGAATAACTGACAATTACATTGTTTCATTCAGAAACATGCAGAAGTAGTATTTTTATCAAATCCCACGTGGTAGAGGCCACAGGAAAAGTTCATCTTCCCATGTACTGATCAATACATGAGAATTTGTGCCTTGACTTTGTGAGCCTTGAATTCCATCATGCTACCTAATGCAGGATGTGAGAATGGATATACCAGGAAAAAGGACTCTTAATTTGACTTTTGTGTCAACTTCAGTGCAGAAAGTGGCAAATGCCTTGGGGAGGTCTGGTCTGTTTCATGTGAGACTGGAAAGAACCTAAAATGTGTCCAGCCAACAAGAAAAAAAAAAAAAAAAAAAA
>NW_005054588.1:154450-156590 GCF_000277835.1 Geospiza fortis
AAAAAAAAAAAAAAAAAAAAAAAACCAAAAAACTGCTGCTTTTAATCTAAACAGAATAATTAATGTTTTAGCTTAAGGAATTAATATAGTCAATTATCTGCTCTGATCTATGCATTATAATTCTAAATGGGGTGGCAGCAAAACCATTAAGGTAGGGAGTGTTTATTCCTCTAGTCCTTGTTTTGTTTTCATTATTTTATTTAAAGTGTCAACATTTCTGGTATCAGGAGGTGTAAGTGTAAAGTAACAAAGTGGAGATAATTAAGAGGTAAGCAAATGCTACTTGGCAGGGAGTATTAGGTCAAAAGTCTGATCTAGCTGATTTGCAACTGCTGCATGTGTGTTATCCAGTGTTGCAATATCCATTTATTTGCATTTTGTTCTGATTCGTCTAGACTTGGAAACACATGAAAGATGCATATTTTTATTTTAAAAGATAGTGAAAAAGAGTAATGTAATTATTACTATCTGGGTATTACTATTCTGTCTCTGGGAGGTTGATGTTTAGGGTAGATGGAACCAGCTATGTTTTTCTAGATGTGTATGGCAACCTGCTGACTGCTGTCTCACCAGAATAAACTCCAAACCTTTCCAGCTGTTCTTAATCTGGCCCCTTAACCTTTAAAAAAACCAGAGGCTTTCCATTCCTCAGAGCCAAACTTTGCTAACAATATCTAGGTTGTTTTTAAACCAAGCTTCAAACATAAAAATGACTAATAAATCCATATTCAATAATAGTTAGGCTGGAAAACTATTATTTTAAGACAGACTCAGTTTTTATGACCCATTTCTAATAAAAACCCCGAGTATGCTTCACTAATGCTACCATTTCAGATACTCAGATCCCGGATGATAGGCATGCTATCCAGATAGATGTGCCAATAAATATGTAAAGGCTATAAATCTGTCTCAAATTAGTGATTTGTAGATGTGCAAGGGGGAAGGAGGGCTGGGAAATTCTGTTTTCTAATCTGTTCGTTTCCTGACTCTTAATGCTCTGTCACTTCACAGCTGGTGATTGTATTTTTCCGTGCTTTGTATTAAGTGCTGAATACATTACTCCGCGCTCTTCGGGTTTTGCACAGACTTTGTCCGTACCTGATTCCACTCGTGTGAAGACCAGTTTTGGGCAGCCCAGGGGCAAGGCCAGACTGCCCCGAGCAGAGAGCGAGGCAGGTTTTGAAGAAGGAAACAGCGGCTTTTGGATGGCGCTACAGCCTGGAAACCCATAACGCTTCGGAGCCCGCTGGCTTTGGGATTCCAGCTCTGGCTTCCTATTAAAAACAACACAAGCCGTAATAATCACTCATAAACATCCATCTTCCTGACTCTTTTACGGCCTCGTAATTGCCCCCACCCTGACAGGCGGATTTATGCCCTGGCTGCCAGCGGCCGGTGCCGGGGAGCTCGGCCGGGGCAGGGCCGGGCTGCCCCTCCCCGGAGCGCCAAAGCCCCCGGTTTCCCCCTGCGCCTCCGTGGGTATCGCCTCCAGCAGCCCGCTCCGCTGCTGGGCTTTGGCCGCTCGCTCGGTGCAGGTTTGCTCCGGGGCTCTGGGCAGCCTCCCTCCTCTCCCGGCCGGGGGCAGGGTTTTTCCCGTGTAAAGCTCAAGCACTATCCCTGCAGCGCTCAGGAGGGAAATCCTCTCCTTGTCGCTCGTCCTCTTTTTCTCCTCCCAAGCAGGCTTACGTTCAAGTTTCTCCCGCAGGTCTCTTTCTCGCCCTCCCGGCAGGACTTCGCAACTTCTGCTGCGGTTCCCCTCGCCTTTTATTTGCCTTCTTTTTTTAAGCCCTGGGCTTTATTATTATTTTTTTTGTCTCTTCTCATTCCCCGCAATCCACAACGACCTGGAGGCTCCTTCCCCTTGCCCGAGGGGCACGGGCCGGACCCTCCGGCGGGCAGCGCTGTTCCGCCCCCGCCGGGAGCGCCTGTAAGGCAAAGGATGGCCTAGAAATTAAGCAGCAGTTCCGAGGTGGTACATCTGCCTCTCCCCCCTGCCGATTTCCTTACACCGCTTAGGATCTCTCCGTATCTCTCCCACTCCTGTACTCTCAAAAAGCAATTTTAATTTTCTGCCCCAAGCCCGCGGTGGTCGCGGAGAGGCGCGGCGCTCCCCGGCCCCCCGTGCCTCGGCAGGGGGCGG
>NW_005054588.1:157472-166597 GCF_000277835.1 Geospiza fortis
GGGGGCGGGGGGGGAGCCGCTCCGGGCCGGGGAGGCCGCGCACGGTGCGGGCTTTGCCCGGCTCGGCGCGGAGAGCCCCGGGACGCCTCGGGACGGGGCCGGGGCAAGCCGGGCTGAAGCCGCGCTCTCTGGACCAGGCAGAGGGCTCGGGGTGTGCTTTTCCCATATAGCTGTGGCCGGATCTGGCTTTTCCTAAAGCTCTCAGATGGAGGGCTGGGGTGGACGGTGCCCGCTGGGCTCTCGGAGCCGGTGGGAACCTGCCCCGAGCGCAGCCCTCGGGTTTCCCAGCATCACTTAGGAACCCCGCTGTTTCAAAGCTGTAGTTTCCTAGAAAGGTACCTCAGCCTTTTAAAACTTGCTTTAAGCTCGAAAGGGAGGGGGGTGTGTGTGTGCCCAGCAGCTCGGCTGTCCGCGGTGGGAGAAGTCCCTTATCGGGGCGGTAGCCGAGGCTCCTCTTTGCACTTTGCCTCCCCAGCGCTGTTCCCGTGCGTGTAATCAATAGCTCCGGCTCTGCCCTGGCTGCGGGAACCGGTGCGCGGCACACGCGATTTATCTCAACTTTGTTTCCTCTGCGAGGCTGTGATTGGAATGGCTGAGTGAGAACTTTTTACCAGAGATGCGTTCGTTTCAATGCACACCTCAAAAAAACTGGAGGAAGAAGCAATCAGGCACCGGTATCTTACTGTACAGCTGTGTAGAGAGCCCTGTCACGGACACAAAGTGGGCTTGGTTCTGCGCTTGAAGGGTTTCTCAGTTGTTCTGAGATTTAAGATTGCCCCACAAAAATATCACTTGACACTTGGGTGTCTTGAAAGTCAGCGCAACCCCTGCTGAGCAGTGGAAAGGGAAACCTGGGGGGGAAATAAGTATCAAACTGTGTTAAGTTTTCTTTTTCAACTAGTGTTGAAAAGGATTCTGTACGCTGTGATCAAGGGAAGCATGTTGTCATACACCTAAGGTTTTCTTTCAGGTGGCTTGCTGGATAAGCAGCAAAGTGTTTTCCAAGTAATGGCTATATCTAACTATATGGTGTGGGTGGCTGGTTTGTTTCTGGAAATTGTTTGATTACATCCCTTTGTGGTTGGTATTGACATTTCTTAGAAGAGGGCCTGACAACCTTACATACTTGAGACTTGTTTTACAACAAACGTACTTATTTATTTAACAGTTTTGTTTAGGTAAAGTAAATATTTACCAGAGACAAATACAGTGTGAAAAAGTAGAAAACTGACCGAGTTCTGACTTTAACAGGAACTGAGAGGCAATGGTGTAAGAGTAATTTGTAAGTACAACAAGGCACAAAATTAAAACTGTTTATGCTTACTTGGTGAGGCTAGGCATTCTGGTGGTTTCTTACAATAATCATTTGTAAGGTCTTAAACGTATTTTCCACTTGCTTTCACACTTCCAATAAATGCAGCCTTTTAGTTAACATCTCTAAATGTAATCATTTGGAGACAGGACTCAGTGACCATGGTCCTTGTCTTCTCTCATGGAGGGACTTCAAATCTCCTGCATGTACCAGGAGGTTGGACTGGTGATGGATAACAAGGTAGACTCCTTTCCCCTCCCTGCTGGTGCATTACCTGGGGACAGTGGCCAGCTTTGCCCCAAGCAATTCCCACTTCCAGGCTGTGGAGCTGGGCTGGAGTTATCTGCAACTGTTCCGTTCACCCGCTGCTGGGTTTTGGCAAATCTCTCTTTCTTTTGTTCTCACTCACTATTAATCAATAGTGAGATCTGGTATTGCTTGTGTCTCTGTGTGATTAGAAATGGATGATTACTTTGGAGTTTGGGGAGACTTTCTGTATTTATTTTTTTTTAGCACAATGTGGCTGTGTGTATGTGAACTTCTCTCCCTAAAAGCTGTTCTCTTAAATAAATGCTAGTGTGAGTGAAAAATGGAAAAGTTGAAACAAAGCTCTGTAACGACCTTGAAGAAATGATGGGAGAAGTGGGACTCTTTTACAGCAAACAGTTTATGTTTATAGCAAAAATCAGCTCCCTGTAGACTTAAAGAAAGTATAGGTAAATGTTTTTCTTTTGGACAGTTTTTAAATATAACATGTTAAAAATAGACCTGAGGGCTTTGAAAGAAAATCAGGCCTTCTCTTGCCCCCCTGTTTTTAGAAAACATCCTCTGAATGTTTCTGGTCTTGTTTGTACATCTGTGAGCTGCCAATAGTTTTCATCAGGAAATAGATCCACTTTATTGCTTTGAAACACGTACTCGAATCTAGTGAGTAACATTAGGCAAAGTTTTAGTGATCTTTCCCATCACCTCCCGTGTAACCTTTCCTATTGCTGAGCACTTAATTGAGCTTTTGTTTTTCCAGAATTTGATTCCCTTCATATCTGACTGTTTCTGTTAATATGAGATTCTATGAAAGTTGGAATTTCTGATTTTTTCTTATTTAGTCACACACATCTCAATTTTAATCTGAATTCTTCTCTACTAGAATTTGAAGGTGAATCTATGTGGCATTGTAAAGGACAGTACCAGGAATTGCAAACTGACAACATGGATATTGTATTAACACACCTTGTGTTAGCATCTTATCACTTCCAAAAAGAATTTGAAAAGAAAAACTTTCATTAAAAATGCCACCATCCAGAATTCAAATGGTACCATGATGCAACCTTCTGTTGTTGCTAGAAGCGCTCTTTCCCCATTTTCAGTTTAATTCTGTGCTTTTTGTGGTTGCTTTTTGTATATGATCTCTCTCTTTCCCAACTTTGGAAAAGTCTTTGGATTACAAGCTTCCAGCCTGCTGTGAGTGTAGATCTCATTGAGGAGTGTGTGCCTGATCTTGCTCCCAGCTGAGTGTTGTCTCCCTGTGATTTCATCAAGGATGCTCAGCTCCTTGAGGGCTCGCTCAGCCAAATTCAGAAGAGGATGCAGAGCAAAATTGTGAATGGATGGATAAGACAGGGAATGAATGAAGAAATGCCTTTTTTTTTTTCTTTTTTTCAGGAAATGCAAAAGCACCACCAAGAAGATGGCTTTTGGAGTTTTTTTCTCCCAGTTTTTGCAAACATTTTTATCTCTTCCTAAAAGTGCAGAGCAGAGGTTGGTGGGGATAGGGAGGGGAGCAGAAATGTGTTCTATGTGTTGTTTTTTCCCATTAAAATATTATAATGCCCATGTGCTCTGAGGCTTGTGTCTCTGATGATGTGTTAATCTCAACATGCAGCAGTCCAAGGGGATGATTTTACCTTGGTGGATAGAATGCTGCACAGGAGATTGTAGCTGGGCAAATCTAAACCATGCTGAAGACTCCTGATTTTGCTTTTGAGCTTTGCTTGTTTGCTTTGTTTAGGGAAGCTTTCAGCTACCTTGGATTTATTACAAGTATGCGTTATTTGCAGCTGCTGCAAATAGTTTGATTTGCTTTTGCAGGATTTATTTTTTTTACCTTAGTCAGAAGACTGTAGGGGTCCAGCACACAGTCTGAAGGACTTTGTGGTCCCCCAACTAGAGGGTGACACAACCCTGTGTGAGAGAAGGTGCTGAGTCCTGGTGGAGGAGCTTCTCCCATGTCCCCAGCTGCCAGGTCAGCTGCTCCACGTACAAACTCCTGCCCGTGCTCTCTGCCTCCTAAGGCAGACAGGTTTTCTGTCTATTTTCCTTATGCATTTCTCTTTTGCTTTGTATTTCTGTTTTCTTTGTGTATTTCTGTTCTGGGCAGTAGGAGAAATAGAAAGCTCTTTGCCTTCCCGAGGGACATCTGAGGGTCTGTCATCTCTTTTCTCTTGGTTTGACTTGTTTTATTCTGCTGCATCTTTCCCATCCCTTTTCTCCTTGTTAAGAGTTACTTTTTCAGGCTGGTAAGCTTGGTGCCAGATTTGTCTCTCTTCCCTCAGCAGCAGCAGTGGGTTTTTTTGCTCAATTGACTGTTTTTCTTGGGGTTCTGGGTGGTAACCCTGCCTGTTCCCAGCCCTAGCCTGGGAAAGTTGTGTGCAGGACTGTCGTTATCACTCCCTGTCTGTGGAGTTGAGAAGACAATCCTGTAACAGTTCACATGGCCAAAGATATCTCTGCAGTGATAGGATCTAAGAAACAGTGGAGAAAAAGAAATATATTTGTCAGTTTTCCTTTTTTTTTTCCCAAGGGAAAAATTAAAGCTTTATCTCTTCTCATTGTTTGATAGTGACAGCTTTGGTAGTGCCAGGAATGTGTTGCTTCTTCCCCTTGGCTGGTTCTTCCTCATTTTACCTTAAAAAGTAGAGAAATGTACCCTGATATTATAACCAATTTTTATTAATACGCATCCTGTGCTCTGGCCTGAAAATGGGAGTGATCAGGGTGCAACATAGCGAAATTTAAAATTTTAGAGGGGACTGGCAGATGGAATTTAGGTACTGAACTTTGTGTCTATTAGGCATGTGAGGTTTTATATACCATGTACCTCCTCCTAATAGGGTTTATTGAGCTGTAATTACTCTGATAAGATTTAATGGCATTGCCATTTAGGTCACTAAAAACTAAGGAGTACCGAGGAGTTATGTCATCTGGTGACTTGCTGAAACACAACCATGTAAAATATTAAAGAAAGGCTCCAGGAAAAATCACCCAGGGATTCCAGACGTAATGCTTTATTTTCTTTTGCACGGCTTCATTTACGCAAACCTGCTTCACTTGGGTTTTTTCATTTATCTCTCAGCCTCACAAAAATGTTAAAACTGCTGCTGAAACTCTCACCAAGGGCTTAGAATCTATTTTTGTCCATTGGTTAAATCAAGAAATGTATATTATGGTATATTGGCAAAAAAGTAAAGTACAGTAGTGACTTTCTGCTCTTTCTGCCTGAAGTGTGAAAATGCAAAGCTGGGGAACTGAAAGAAATCCTGTGTACTCTGGGTTGTCATGTTAATTAAATAAACAGCCAGAACAGTGACCCTGTGTATGAAATGTGTTTTGAGAAGCTTGTTGGGGGTTGGAGGGGAAAAACAGTGACACATGATGTTTTGGACGTTAACTGTGACATTTGTATGAATTTCTCCTAATCTGCTGTTAGTGTTCTTGCATTCCAGCTGTTTTTTTGTGGGAGACTGAGGCATAGCTGTGTGTTGCAAATAGAAGGAATAGTGCTTGGGCTTTTTTCTTTAAAAAGTAATATAAGAAATAATCTCAGCCTGGAAGTGAAAAGGTTTGCTGGGTTCTGGTGCCTGCAAACCGCAGGGCTTGGAATGGGGGTGAGCTGACTGCCTCCTAAATGATTTGAGAATGAAAAGAACACTTCTGCAATTAAAGCTTGGAGCTAGTTGCTGTGATTTACCCAGGTGGTCTGATGGAAGATGTACAGCTTGTAGCATATCCCTTGATAGATAAGGAAAGAAATGTACAGATTCAGATAACAAAGTGGAAGCCGTGTTTTAATTTGTGCAAGAATTTAATTTTTTTTTTCTCTGCTTAGTTTTTTTATAAATTACCAAACACTTTCCTCAAAGTCTCTTCTGTGCTAGTCAGGGTGTCACTCAAAGAAACACCTCTCACTTGGACTATGTAGTTTTTCAGGTTTCAGGAGGAAGGTGGTGGGATTGGTTTTTCTTTTTTTATTTTTTTTCCCTTGGGGGTTTTTTTTTTTGTTTGTTTTGGGGGGTTTTTTTTTCTCCTTTTTGTTTGTTCGTGGAGTTTTTTTGTGTTGAAGTTGTCTCGCTCTAAGTCCTGCAGTGAATCTTACTTTAAGCCCTGCTCCAAGTGGTAGCATCAGTTCTTTATATTGTGAGTAATAAAAAAAAAAAGAAAGGCAATGTCTGTTTGAGTTTTAAGTTGTGGGTGGAATATCAGCGCTTTTCCTTCTGAGCTGCTTTAGGAGATTCCCTGGGGCTGTGGGGAGAGGGGATGCGCCCTACCCCTTTGTCAAGCTTTGGCTTCTTTAGTTTATTTATTTATTTTATTTATTTTTAATGAAGACTTTGAGCTGCTTTTGGAGATTCACTGGGGCTGTGGGGAGAGGATGTGCTCTACCCTTTCGTCAAGCTTTGGCTTCTATTATTTATTTATTTGTTTGTTTGTTTGTTTGTTTTTAATGAAGGGTTTGAGCCGCTTTGGCTTCTATTATGTATGTATGTATGTATTTATTTATTTATAATGAAGGGTTTGAGCCGCTTTTCTTGTCCCTCTGTGTGTGTGCCTGTCATTGTCGCGAGTCCCTCGTGGCGGTGATGATGATGATGGTGCTGGTGATGATGATGATGATGATGATGACGAGAGCCAAGCCGGGCACGGAACATCATCCACAAAATCTGTCCGTGGTCCTTAACTCAGCCCGTGCCGGATCTGCCCCGCCGCTGCCGCTCCAGCGGTGGCACAGCCCGGGCTGCTCCCCGCGGGTCCCTCCCGGTGCAGAACATCCTGACTCTGTGTGAGCATTTGTAAATGAAACGGGAAATGCCACCTGAAAAGCAGGATGTCCCCCTGTCCTCTGCCCTGCCGAGGCCACAGCTGGAGCTCGCTGTCCCATTCTGGGCTCCTGAGAGCAAGGAGGACAAGGAGCTGCTGGGGAAGGTTCAGCACAGGGCTGTGGGGATGATGAGGGGACTGCAGCATCCCTCCTGGGAGGAAAGGCTGGGAAAGCTGGGCCTGTGTAGCCTGGAGAAAAGATGATTGAGAGGGATCTTATCAGTGCACCCACATGTCTGAAGGGTGAGTGACAAGAACACAGTGCCAGGGCAAGGGGCACAAACTGAAACACAGCCAGCTCCACCTGAACACGAGCAAAAAGCACTGAGCACTGGAACAGGCTGCCCAGGGAGGCTGGGGAACCTCCTCTGCAGAGATTCAGAACCTGCCTGGCCACCACCTGTGTCTCCTGCTCTGGGTGGCCCTGCCTGAGCAGAAGGGTTGGACTAGAACATCTCCAGAGGTCCCTTCCAAGCCCAACCTGTCTGGATGGGGCATGGTCCTTCACTGCTGTTGAACACGGATGGATGGATGGATGGATGGATGGATGGATGGATGGATGGACAGACGGATGTTTTCATAGTGCCACCTCAAGGGCTGCTGAGCAAAAGGGAAAATAGGCAGCACAGGGAAGATACTGGTGGTTATAGGAGTTTGGTCAGTGAAATGGCATTGTTCATTTTTGAGTCTGTCAAGAAAAGGATTTGTATCAGCTGGCCACTGGAAATGTGCTGGTCACTGAAAATGTGCTGGTCACTGAAAAGATTTTGTGTGTGGGAGATTGTAAAATGGAATTGGGTTAGTGAAGGCATGGTATGGACTGGTGTATCAAGTTTTGGTCAGACATACCAGAACCATTAGGATCCACAGACAGCCCAAACTTCTGAGCCTCATCTAAGATGGGACTGAAATTGTACCTAAATTGTACCTAAATTGTACCTAAATCCAGCTCTGACTGAGGAGTATTGATGAGGTGTTTGCCTAAAAATGAAAGACTATAAAGGAATTTGGAAAACAAAACAAACCCATCCCCAAACCTCCAAACAAACTCCCCCCAAACCTTTTATTTTTAGGCTGCTATGAAGAAGTCTGATTGTGTGAGATAGAAATATACACTGAGCGTGGAAAATACATGCATGTCACAAGGTATGAATGAAGCTCTTCCAGCTTAGACATTTGAATTTATTAGTTATTGAAGTGTATAGGTTTCTGATGCCAGTTTGAGGATTAGAAAAACTTTGTTGTTTTTTTTTTTAATCTGATACTAGATAGGAAGAAAGTTCCCATTTGCTCCCTCTGTGCTTTAGTGACTGTACTTCTTTGTCTGGACCTATCACTGCACAACTCTCTGTATTTTTACTGCAATTGGCTACTGAAAAAAAAATTAGGGAGAAGATACTTATGAGCATCAATACAGTTAAAGGCTCTCCTTCTGCCCCTGCAGAAGGCTGGAAAATTACAAAACCTCCACATATCAGAAATAGCTCAGGGCATAGCTGAGGCCTCCTTGGCTAGCACCCCCAATCCACCAGTGAAATATGTGGGATTAAAGTGGTTTATTTGACTTTTGAATTTTGTAGGTTGCTGGAGTTGGCTTTGTTTTGTGCTAAGATTTATGCTTTGGTTTGAATTTTAAAGTAAAATAAAATTATATTCTGCGTCATTTTGTTAGGTTTTTTTTTTAATGGGATTTTTGTCTGCCTAACTCTGTAGGAGTGATGCTTTTCAAATATTCTCATGATGCTTTTTCTGATGGCTGCTGAAGTCCTGAGGCACTCCCTGCTGACAGTTTAAAAAAAGCAACCCTTCCTCTCAGACTGGTTGGTCCTCTTAGAAATATCTCAGCTTCATTAAAAGCTGTGTGAAATACAAATATGATGATGCCTGCTGGAAAACTATAGCTGTGTTTATTTTTTGTTTTAAAAAAGCCTCTTGTTCCTGGTTGTCTTTGAGTAAATCTTAATACTCTAAGGGAGCAGTTTTTACTGAACTTCAAAACTGAACATTACTTATTCTGAGCAGTATCCTTCTGACTGATTTCTCAGTAAATTTGTCCATAAGCACAGTTGTGAAATGAATTCCAGACAGGGAAAGAATTGAGTATTTGAGTGGTGAAAGTTAATTATTTTTTGAACTATTGCACTCCCAGCAGGTTGATGATACCTTGCTGGCATCTCTGTGTGCTGGAGCTGCTGCCAAGCACCACCAATAACCTAAATTGCTCCTCACCCTGGTCTACAGATAGTTTGAGTCTCTTCCCCTTTTGCTGTATGGTTTTAAATAAATCCATGTGTTTTTGTGTTTAATGCCATGAAGGAGAGGCAGAGCATTCATCTGTTTTGTTACTGATGTTACATGAAAATACTGATTCTTGGCAAATACATACACCCCAAATTTACCTTGAAATGTGGCTGAGGGCTGTGCATGGGCTGAACAGTCACGTCCAAGCAAGTTTTACTCCACTTTGTGAGCAGAAATCTAGATGTGCTCTCCCAAGCTTTTTGTTGCCTGCAGAGTAAAACTTGTGTGAAACCCTGTCTGTGCTTGAGTATTGACTCTCAGTTGAGATGACAGCTGTGGAAAGGTGCAGAGCTGTGTGTGAAAGTGGAGATTAAAAAGGGCTGCACAGCCTTATGTACTGTCTGCTCTTGCCTCTGTGAATGCACTTTCAAGTGCTTTTGAGAGATTTTTTTTTCTTTTGTTTTCTTTCTTCTCTTTC
>NW_005054588.1:166815-174634 GCF_000277835.1 Geospiza fortis
TTTCTTTCTTTCTTATTGATGCCTGTTTGAGCTCACCAGCTGACAGATCTAACTGGGATTTCCATTCTGCTGCTTCGTTTTCTCTACAAACCTACACCCAATGCAGCTACCACTATTTCTGTACTGGTAATGCTGAAGTCCTTCCCCCAAAACTCACTTTTGAAAGGCAAAACCTGTTGGATTCTGCACTGAATTCTCTGGTGCATTTCTCTTCAGCTGTACTGGTGGTGCTAACTATAGATTACTCTTGGCAAAGTCTGATCACTGTATTTTGTGTTGACAAGGATCTTCAGTGTGTTTGGGTGCATCTATAATTGCAGGATAACTGGGAAGATATGTTTCATGTGGCTGGAGTTTTAGTTGGAATCTGGCACTGGGATTGTTACAGGAATGCTTGTGCAGTCTGCCTCTTACTCTTGTGACACAGTGGATAACCTTCAACTTCTCACTCAGTGATATTTTAAAATTCATGTTGAACAAGTGAAGGTTAAAACCACTATTTTTATTAAATTCTCTTTATAAAGATTAATAATCATCTCCTCCCGTCTCTGCTGTTTTCAGCCCTCCCAGGGTAACAGGGTGATCCTTTCAGTTCAGTCCTTAGTGCAGAAGGAGCTGTGTTCACATCCTAAAATCCAAAGAGAGCCTCTTAATTTTTTTTTAGCAGCTAATGATTCTTTTTCTTATTTTAAAGAAAGAAATTCAAAGCTAACATTTGTTGTGCTGCTGAAAATGTCACCTGAAACACTTGTAGTGTGTTTTAATAGATGTATGCACACACATGCAGACATTTATGTAAATGTTCATATATGTATGTACGTACATACACAAATTAGTATTGTGCAGTTGAGAGGGATGGAGTTTTTGCTTGACTCTGACAGCACAGTCAGCAAGCCTGAGTTACATATGACTAGGTTCTTGCTGGATATTAAATCATATTTTCTGATGTTTCCCCAGGCTTCCTTGTTTATTAATATGCCAGCTTTAGTAACTGTTGTTTGACTTGTGACTTTTTATTGTTTAAATATTTCTTCTTTCTTGTGCCAAGTTGAGTAATTATTTGCTATTATTTGTAAACACTTGAGTAGTGATTTTGATCAACAAATAACCACTTACGTCTTACAAGTGATACATTCCAGTGTTAAATTTGCAGATTGGTGCCACAAGTCTGTTCCAGAGGTGAAAGCCATAAAGGCACTTTCCAGGTGTCCCTGGACTGACTTGCTGCTGGCTTTAGCTGTGATGTGGAGCACAGGGCTGGCTGGGCAGGAGGAGCTGGGCAGGTCCCCGTACAGCCTGAACTGGAGCCACTCCTGGGGGCACAAAGAAGGGGCTGTTTGTACAGAAATATTAAGAGAATGAGCAACATTACAGCATTACTTGTCTGAGGTCATGCAGCAAGCAGAGGAGAGAGGTTGGATGTCCTGAATCACAATCTGCTTTCTGCACTAACTTCTAAAACTATTTGTGTGGCCATCCCAAGTTTGTGTATTTGTTCCCTTGTCTAAACTGAACTTCATAAGTGTTTATTAAAGATAAATTTTGCAGGTTTATTGTGAAACTTAAATGAGACTACAGCTTCCTTTAGGTGTAGGCACAGAGTCAGTGGTGGTTGGGGTGGGGCTGTGCCCAATCATCCCTAACTGGCCCCAGCTGTGCAGCACAGGTGAGCAGCATTAACAGTAACGAGCAGCAGGGCACAGAAGCCTGGCCTGAGGGACAGCGAGGGCAGATGCTGCAGCCTGCTGGAGTGGGAAGGTGTTACTGTGTGTGGGGAGATGCCTGAAGCCTTCTGAAGAGGTAAGGTGGTGTTGTGTTTGGGTTGAAGCTTTCTGAAACTCTCTGTATTATGGCCATCTCAACTGTGACATATGCTGTGACAATTGTTCAGTTTGGAGCTCTGGATGGTGAGATGTGCGATAAGACCAGTTGAAATAAATAGGTGACTTGTATTTTTACAGCTAAGCACAATGGGCTTTACCTGGTAAAACTCTGTTAGGTGTAGTGGATATGTTGTTGCTGCTATGTACCTGTTCTCTGGGAAGCTGTGGACTAGTTTATATTTGTTATGTATTAAAACAGTTCCCTGAAATTCACTGCATTTCTGTTGAGCTGAAATGTTTCAAGTTAACTCATATGCCATTACTGAGGGTTTGTTTTTTTTAAAACCAGCTTAATGTGCCTGCAAGTGCTATTCTTAAATGCAGTCCTAATTGTCTACTGATTACACAAAAGTGCAAATGAATAAACATTTTCTATTAAAGGATTTAATGCTGTACTTCATGTGAGGGATGGAACTGCATGGATGGTTTGGAAGCTAAAAGGGGGGGATAAGGGTGGAAAGGGAACCTGAACCTTTCCAGCAGGCTTTTGCTGAGAGTTGCAGAGCATTCATCTTTCCTGTGGATTGTGGAGAAGCAAAACACCTTTAGGAGCAGGCAGGTGTATCCACAGGTGTGTACAATCTCATCATTCCAGGCAGCATGGGCTCCATTTGTGCCTCATTACAGAGACCACAGTAAGAAATCTGCTCAGTGACAAGAGAAATATTGTGTGTGCTTTGTTGGGACTGCAAACTGACTTGTGGGCCATGGAATCCAGCATGCTGACTCCTGCTAAGCCTGCTGTGTTTGTGTCAAGCAGGGTCACAGAGGAGCACGGGGTAATAGTGCAACAATTAGCTGGACTGGGGTGCCAGCACTCAATCGCATATTCCAGCTTTAATTCCTCTCGCGGATCCAAGCCTGTAGTTTCCTCTTGGCCAGGCACCTTTGGAATCAGGGCCAGCTCAAAGGAAATCTGAGGAACCAGGGCTTAACTGAAATTGAGGACATCTAAACCTGCTTTCTGGATGCATCTGTTGTGGTGAGACAGAGGTAGCAAACACAAATGTTTCTTGGAGAGCTCCTGAGCATTTTTAAGTGAAGCAGTAAAGACAGATTGTCTGTCCCCTTCCTCTCAAAGCTATCCAATCTTTATTTCAGCTTTCTCTTCTGCTGTGAGTGGTGTATAAATCTAATCCTGAAATGTGTGATGTTCCTGTTGAGGGCTGATGGATAATATGAACTTGTGATAATAGTGACTGAGGCAGAGTTTCAGTGGTTTTCATTCCAACATTTTAGCTGCCCTCATCCTTGGATCTAGAATTATCTTTTCCTTTCATATTATGCATAGATGAAAAAGGTGATCCTTAAGATGAACCTTAAGACTTCCTGGCTGTGATCTGCCACTTGAACAGACTTTTAGAAAACCCAAAATTTAAAATTCTGGGTATTTATTATATTGGCATGCTTGGACATGGTGTCATGTTTAGACTTTTGGATTTTATTTTTCTTTTGGAAACTGCAACTTACCTGTGTTTAAACAATGGTAAAATTCTTCCAGCTGCAATAATATGTGCTTATTTCACGTTCAGATCTGCTTTATATATTGTCTCTTCTCAAATGAAAGTGGTAATGTGATGCTGAGAAAAACATTGATTTTTAAGCTGAAGTCACTGCATTGCAAAATTGACTGATATGCACTGAAAGAAACCCAGCCCAAAAAATCCTCAGATGTGATGAAACAGCTTCCTTTGCTGTCATTCAGTGCGCTCATGAGAACTTGGCCTGGGGGGCTCTGGGTCTTTTATTCAGTTAAGGTTTTTAGAACTGAGATGAAAGTAACAATCAGATTGTCTTAATCATTTATAATAGCAGGTTAAGGAGATGAGAACTTTAGGGAGAAACTTGATAGCCCAGGGAGTATCTTTCCTGTGATCTTAATGCATTGCTATCTAAGCCAGTGAGTCAGTGCTTGTAAGTATAATTATGTCATACACTATCTTTTGGATGCTTGGATCTGCAATCACAGATGGTTTTAATGAAATTTAAGCTATCTAGCTTCTTAGCTGTATGCAGGTTTGTTTTCTTTTTCCATGTGTTTATTTAATAAAAAGCAAACTTAAAGGTCATGCTATTGATGACTACATGATTTAACAGCTTCCTCAGTGCCACTCTTCTGAATGGTCAAAAGGTTTTTTTGATCTAGGAATACTTACATCAATGAGCTGATTTTTCCTGCTTCATTCCCTATCTTCTAGTCCTGCAAATCTGATCCCCCTTTCCTCTCTCATGGAAGACAGGCCAAACAACGCAAGGGTGGGTTTTGGGCACTTGATTCTGCTTCTACATGTTAGGAAAAGTGAATTTGATTTGTTTGATGCTTGTCTGTGAGTGACCACCCAAGAATGACTGCAGTTTTGTTTGGTGAGATGTTTTTTTTTTCCTTCACTTATCTTCTTTCCCTGCAACCAGCATCTGGTGATTGTTGTTGTTGTTTCTTTGCTTTTGGTTTCAGTTGTTTTGGAATGAGGGTGAGTGTGTGTTTGTTGAACCAGAGAGATGCACCCATGGATGTCAGTCTGCGGAGTGCTACCTCAGATTTTAAGGGATGATAGGGTTACCTGGCTCTAAATGCAAAAGCTTGAATGCAAAAAACTCACTGATGCCTTGGAGGAAGTTTCTGTACATCAAAGACAGGTTTGCTCAGTCACAGTATGTGAAATGAGCATGGGAAGGCAGTTTGAGATGGGCACAGGTCAAATTTCCCAGTTGCGTGTGAAGTTTGTCCTAACAACATGTATTAACTGCAGAAAGATGCTCACTGCTTTTTCATTTGTTAATCAAGAAATGCATTTAGGTGATTACTGCTGTTATTTCACCTTTCCCCTCTTAATTCTAATGCTGGATCTATTAATTGTTTAATCCTTTGCCCCTCCATAGGGTTGTGGTGGCCTTTCACCTTCTGGGCCTGTTTGTTCTGAGCCATGGCTGGCGTGGCTCGGGTGACATCACAAACATTTGTGTTGGCAGTCCTTCCTCCTGGAGGGCTCTGAAGTCTGACAGTGGTGAGGATGACTAAGTAGAGACAGATTTATGTGGAAATCTTATTAATACCCATAAAAGAGAGAATGGAGGCATAAGAAATTTGGCTCCAAAAAAACAACCAAAAAATGCTCTGTTCTTAGAAACATTTGGCATAGCTCCATCATGCCTTTTGTGGGAACTGGTTCTTTGTCTGGCCTAATCTAGACTTCTTTTCTTTTTTTTTTTTTTTTCCAGAAGATTACTAAAGACTTCCACTTTTCCCAAACTTTCTCACAGTAGAAAAAAATTAATTTTCACTTTGGTAATGCACAAATCAGTTAATTATTTCACAGATAATGAAACACAGATGTCTCCCCTTGTTCCTCAGCGAAGATTTAATGGTAGCCTTGCTGTGAGATCTTTCACCGCCTCCAAATGTCCATAGATATTACATGGTGCTCATAATCAAAGTGGTTTACTAAGAAGGGGAAATAATTTTCACTTACAGTGTGTGAGGGCTGGAAAGGAGCTGTATCAGAGATGTGAAATCATAATTCAGTTTCTTTCATAACATGTTTGATACCAGCCTTGGAAGAGGAGTTTTTGATGCTCAGTGTGTGCTAAGGCTCTTGTCTGTGCAGCTGCAGTAAGATTTTCTGCCTAGAAAACCCATCTTCCTTTATGGCATAATCCATAGTATACACAGAAATCTTTTATAAATAAAACTACCTTTATGTGCTCATTGCGTGTGGGTAGAGCTTTTTGTCCTGGAAATAATTTCCAATATATTGTTCCTGTTGAATCTGCAATTGAAAAACTTCTGGTTTGCTTTTAGCTATTACTGTGGTGACCTAGGCCTTTGGTTCATTGGGATATTTTGTTTTAGATCTTTAACTGGTCCATGCACGTGTCTTGTACTTTTTCCATGTGTGTGTTATTTTTCCCAGCAAGCATGATATTCCAAGCTCACTCCTGATGTGACCACACACTGCTCTGAAATAGGAAGCAATAAATTAGCCTTTAGGGCTGCCTTATGAGCAAGACCTTATTCTTTATTTGTTTACCTCTGCTTCTTGGATGTGTGCAGTTTTTAGGCCTGCTGTTAGCACTGCTACCAAAATTATTACCATTTCAGAAGATCAAAGCAGCAACAAAACAAAGAAGAAAAAGGTGAAAAAATTCTTATCTGGATGAGAAGATGATTTATATCTCCTTATGTTTGCCAAGGTAAAAATCTTCACCATGTTGCTTAGAACCTGGAGAGGCAGCTGACCTCCACTGTTCTTAGGTTGTTGTCCCTCATCTGGAGGCAGTGGAAAGAATTCTGCATAGAGGGAATTAATAGCCTGCAAATGGCTTGTTGGCCAGGAAGAGGAATTGCTATCTTGGATTTGAATCCCACGGCCATGCCCCTGTGATGATAGCAGTGTCCTCCTCAGGTTCCTGAGATGGAATAGTTATTTTTGTTAAGTCTTGGTAAGATTTCAGAGCTTCCATCCTCACCAGTGCTCTACTTCTGCTCCTGAATGTTTTTGAATGTTTTTGTCATTTGTGAGAGCAGTAATGCTGCAAGAAAATGTTTCCTCGGGTCAGTAGGTTTTATCATTAAGTGCCTTTGTCAGGTGCTTCCACACAGAGCTGCCAGCATTGAAGTCTTTTATTTCTTTGGTGTTTGAATATTAAGTGGCAAATCAGTGTCCCCTCTGCTAATCTTGCTTAGCATTTGTATTGGTCTTCTTACTTTTAGGACACCCTGCAGACTACTGGCTTGGCCTTCAGAGGTGTGTCATGTATTCAATTTGTGCTGAACTAGATGGGCAGTAAGGGCATTTGGCATCTCCCAGGAATGAATATGCTGACAGATTAATCCTGTGTTGACTTTTATATTCAATAGCATTGTGGGAGAGCCACAGAAATCACTGTTAGTCCTTGCTTGGGTCAGAGACATGTACTGAAATTGTTAGCTCTGACCTGCTGTCTTCTGAGTTAGACTTGTCCTAGATCTCTATGGGATTCTTGGAAGCTGAGAGGGAGGGGAAGTGAGAGCTCTTTGTGTTGGGTGTAATATATCTTGTTGGCTTTTCTTGAGGCAAATGAAATACTAAATCAGGAGAGATGAATTAGCTTCCTCACTTCAGCTGTGTGATTTACCTGAGACCAGTTGGCTTGGGCTGGTGCAAAATCCATGGGCACACGTGTTTGGATTAAATCCCTTTTGAAGGGAAGTGTGGTTCTCAGTGTTGCCTTGTTTGCCATCACATCCAGTCTTGGCTGGATGAAGCCTGGAAGTCCAGAGTTCCCCTGGAATTCTTCTTGTACTTTACTCTACAGTTCTGCTTTTTATATGCAGAAAACATTCTGTGAGAGGCCTGGAGGGCGGAAATGGCTATGAACAAAACCCATATATTTTCTGATATGTCAGAAGATACCAGCAAAGAATAGGGTGCTCCATGTCTGCTGCTAGCTGATTTCTTTTCATCCTATTTATTTTGTAGAGGAAAAAAGCTTGGTTGGATATTGGAGAAAACTTTTCTATGAACAAGTAGTAGTGAAGTTCTGCAACAAGCTATGTAGGGCAATTTCATCTGTGCACATGGACGGTTCTTTCAGAAGTGTTTTAGGTATTTTTCCAAGTGGGTCTATATGCTTCTTCTTAGAGGAAACCATAGATGCTGCTGCCAATTTTTCCTGCATCTGCCTGTGGGCTGTGCCCCCCAGCTGCTGGCCAGACTCCTCTGCAGCGCCAGTTGTTCTGTTTGTTGCAGACCCAACCAGTAAGCCCCATTTATGTTCCAGTCAGTGCCTAAAGTGGAGTGTTAATCCTACTCCAGAGCCCAGTTGCCTGCCCTTAAAGGGGATTACTGAAGATCAGATCACATTTCTTGTCTCTTCTACTGTTGCTCTTCTCTGATTCAGGAGGTGCTATTTAGTTTGTATTACCAAGTCATGATTGGTGGCAGACTCTTCCCCCC
>NW_005054588.1:174651-175822 GCF_000277835.1 Geospiza fortis
CCCCCTGCTTTTATTCCCTGTAAATGATAATCTTCAAGTTCCAGGTAGGTTCCTAATTGCTCTTCATTTTGGCCTGGCTCCAAGCTGATTTATCAAGTCCACTTGTTAACTTAATGCTTTTATGGCTGCCAAGAGAGTGCTACATGGCCTAAGTGAGATGGAGTGGCTGGGATTTGTTAGACTTTGTGTGCAGGGAGGTTTCCTAGCAGCCAGATAAGGGACAGCTGTGTGAAGGGCACAGCAGCACCCTGCCACCCTTGCTCGTGTGAGGGAGCAGCACTGGGCTTGGGAGAGAGCTCCTGTAGAAGGAAGAGCTTTGGGATGGGTGTGTGTAGAGTACAGCACGTTCTGTGCCTTATGCCCTGTTGGAGCCCAGGACATTCCTCTGGCTGCCCTGGAGGACTCCAGACCCTGGCAGGGGCTCAGAGACCTTGGCACAGAGTCACAAACACCTGTGCCTTTGATTTTAGCCCATGGAAACAATTCCCAACTTTGTGTGAAGATGTACAAGTCACAAGGGTTTGAGTAGAATGATAGTGAATTTGTCCCAGGGTGAAAAAGTAGAATTTTGGGGATTTAGAATGGGGGTTCAAGAGGCAAGATGGAGGAATCTGGGTGTGTCCTGTCCTTCTTCTTCTTCTTGTCCTCCATCTTCTGCTGTGATGGTGACACTTTTGGATTGGTTTAGAGTAGCGACAGACTGTCTAACACAGGTGATAGATATTGGAAAATCATTGTAAATAAAGCACACGTAGTTCTTAGTATAAAGAGCCAACACCACCCCAAGGGTGGTCAATGTGCCACAACCCAACCTGCTGGACAGATCTCAGCAGATCAGAAAGACAATGTATTAGATAGGAGAAAATAAACAACCTTGAAAACCAGAGCTGAGGAATCCTGACTCCTCCTTCGAGTGTGGGGCGGAGAAAAAAAAGACCTTTTAATACCTTGGGAGCCATTTCAGCAACTCGGAACCTGAGCTATGCCCTGCTGCCCAGCTGAGTAGTTCTCATCTGCTTGGGTTTTAATGCTTCCTGTTGCTCCATGCTGGTTTTTTATTTATTTTTAATTGTCATTTCGCTCTGAACTAACTGGATTGCTGTTAAAAGTCTCAGCATGGCAGCTGTAAAATTGCCTAATCAACTGCAGGAGATAATCTTTCCCAGGGGAG
>NW_005054588.1:175886-197847 GCF_000277835.1 Geospiza fortis
CCTTGCTTTCAAAACTGTATCTACCCTGCTTTGTTAAGGACTAAGGAACTGGTTAGTGGGACCTGTCATAAAAGTCCTCTTTCATGGTTGTGCTAAATCCTCTTAAAGAAAGCAAACAACTCTCTCATTAATGCTGCTCTGCATGGCATAGAAATAAAGCAGCTGTTGTGACTGTCAGAGGCTTTAAGAAAGACTTGAAGTTGGAAAGAATTTCCACTTGATCAGTTGATGAAACTCAGTGGGCTATGGCAGTGCATTCTTATCTCCATTTTCTCCTTGGAGTCTGAGAAACATGTTGAATTTGGGCCTGAGAACTTGTTCAGAGTTGCATTTTAAGGGAGTAAGTGACACCTGGGGAAGATAAGCTGCGACCAGAACTGAGATTTTCATAGTTTTCCTGTAAGTCAAATGATTAAAAATATGTGAGGTTTGGTGTATCATATTTGAAGAATAAATCCCTTCCTTCCTATGCTGGATTCCAGCATTCAGCAGTGGAAATACTGAAGAATGTTAGTTGGAACTGATGCTGACCATATTGGTGGCCTAAAATACTTGGTTAAAACTACTTCCAGAGCCTTTTATAGCTTTGAAATTGCAGAACTGAATAGCTCTGAATTATACTAAAGCTTCTTCAGATGTCTTACCTTCTTTCTCTTGAGCTGGGGAAGCAGAAAGGGGAAAAAAAACAGAATCAAACAAAAAATGCGTTTTTCTTCTGGCATTTTGAGTTGTGAGCCTGCAGTGGGTGCAAATGCATTGCTTGAGTTTCCTCATCATCTGTTTTTCTGCAAGCATAGGACTTTGTGTAGGACATTCCTGGGACCCTGGGCTCATTTCAGGAGCAGAACAATGTTACATAGGGAATTTGATTGCAAACCAGAAGTGTTTATATATACAATAAGTATATATCAGTGGTTTTAATTGATGTGTGGGTAGATGCAGGCCTATTAATAGATGGAAATAAGGAGAGGGAAAAGAGGAAATAAAGCACCACAGCTGTAATTTATCAAGATTGACATGAAAACAAATATTATTTTAGTAATCATAGGAAATTCTTTGTAAAGCGTGTACAAGAAAGGTATTTTAACCCACCTCAACGATTTCCTGCCCAGCTACATCCAAAGAAAATCAGACAGGCTTCTTCCTCTGCCCCCCACAAAGGGTCACTTTAAAATTATTGTTTCTCCCCTCCTCCATTTCTCTTGATGTTGGGTTTTTTGTTTGCTTCAGATGCTTTTCTTTTCTCTTGTCAAATTCTTCTTTAAGGGATTTTTTTACCTGGCATGTAAAACTGTCTAAAAAGTGCAGCTGTGGGGTGGGGAAAGGATTTAGTTTTGTGTTTAACTGTAAGATGTGCTGAAGCTGAAGGCCATTGATGTTCCCTCAGTGTAAGGCTGGGAAAACTTGGTATTCCTGCCTGGTGTGCTTTATTTCGTGGAGGAGGATGTGGTGCCCTCAGTCTGGTTTGGTCACAGAGTCATAGAATGGTTTGGATTGCAAAGGTCGTCCAGTTCCAATCACATTGCCACGGGCAGGGACACCTTCCACTATCCCAGCTTGTTCAGAGCCCCATCCAAGATGGCCTGGAACATTTCCAGGGATGGGGAATCTGCAGCCTCTTTAGGGAACCTGTTCAGTGCCTCACCACCAATTTTTGGGAGGAGTCGCAGCTTTTGTGCAGCTGCTCAAAGGAGGCAGAAGGAATTGCCTTGCCCTGTCTGCCTCACAACTGTTCCCAGCTCTCAAACATCTGAAATCCTAACAATGGCTTGGCAGAAAAATGGCCAAGCACCATGCGTAGCCAGAGGCATGGAGATAAGTGGTTTGGGTGAAAGAACCTGGAAAATGCTTGGCGAACCCAGGGGTTGAATTTGTCTCTTAAAATGTTGCAGGTTCATCTTGCCAAACTTAATCTGCCTGAGGGCAGCACTTCACTTAACACTGGGAGTCCTTAAACCTCTCTAGCATTCAATTATTTTTGTCTTTGTTTTTAGAAAGGATTTTTTTGAACTCTGTTCAATACCATTCCCGCTTCAGTTGCCTGTCAAAAATGCAGCCAAAAGTCTTTTTGAGGTGGAAATTAAAAGAAAAATAGAAGAGATAAAAAAGGAAAATACTACTTAATTGGATGGTCTACTTTCTGCTACCCAGAGAAGTTTCCCATTTCTCATTGGCAAAAAGACTTTGAATGCCTTGTGCTCATAAGTCTTCCCTCTCGATGTGTATCTCAAACCACAAACACACCATTTGTCTGCAGGGAATTATATTAATAATTTGAAGAGTGACTAGAAATAAAAACAAATCTGGTTAACATCATCCATGACCTGACTTGATTAAAAATAATTTCTCCCTTGAAAAACTATTCCAAATGCTGTTTCTGAATGAAAGTTTAGGTAATAACAGTGGCTGATAATACAGGACAGAAAAGGATTTGCAAGAAGCATAACCTTGAGCTCCCTTCTAGCCTGTACTGAGTACATAGATTGGAAAAGAATGATAGATGAGGACTAAATAAAGGATTTCTGGCTGTGGCCTTTCTTCTGTGATCTTAATACTTAATGATGAGATTTATGTTTTCAAACATAGCTTTATCTTCTAAATATATTGTAGAAGGCTAAATTGTGGAGAGAGGGGAAGAAAGTGAGGGACTATTTCTGCAGTGTTGAAATGCAGCTTTAGCGTCAGCATTTCAGGAGTCAGAGGTTTCTGCAGGAGTTTGTGCTTGAGGGCCATTTTCTGCTGTGTCACAGGTGATCTGGTCTGCTGGGGAGCCCAAGGCATTTCTTTGAGTCCTTCCCAGGTAATTGAAAGCACATCTCAAAGGCATGATGCTGCTGGGCCCCTGGTTTGATATCCAGCTATTTTTGCAGTTACATGCCAAGTGCTGCTGCATCACTTTGTACCCCACCATCCATCCTAGGAAGATGTGTGCTGAGTACACTGCTTCAAGAAACAGCAGAGGGATTTCAGGGTGTATTTTTCCCAGAAAGACTGAACAAGTCTTTTTTGTGTCTGCTTTAGGTATAAAGCCCTAAAATGCCCCCCTGCTTGTCTCAGGTTATCAGGCCAGGCACACTGCCTCTCTCTTGTGGCAGTGTTATCCTGCTGCCGCTCTGGCCCTTTCCTGCATGAAGGAAATGCTTGTGGGGTTGCTTCAGGCAGAGGTGCTACAGTTGTGCCTGGGGCTGTTACAGAACAGCTTAAATTGCCATTTCCAGAGCTGTGTGGCTCAGCTGTGCCATTCCCAAAGGATTTAGCAGCTTGGTGTGTGGGTGCTCTGCTCCTCTGCTGTGGGTGGCAACAGGAATCTCTGCACAAGCAGTGACTGTGACTGCAGAGGTAACACCTAGTTCAGTCACCTCAGTTAACTTCGAAGCACATGGTAAATAAATTTCGTGAAATTACTGGACTTTACTCAAAACATTGGATACAAAGAAGTGTTTTATATTCCAGATGTTTTTAATTGCCTCTATATTTATAAATGTGACATTTAATCAAAGTAATTCTGCATAGATTTTTTGACCAAAACTGAAATTTATTTGGAATGTTTGCATTGGGGAAAGCACTAGTACAACTTCATCCTGCTTGCTACAAATGACTTATTTCAAGAACATTTTATAGGCATATTACTAGATTTTTACAGAGTTGAAATGTAGGAAAAGGAAGAGGAATAAAGTAGCAATGTAAGCAGATCAACAAAAGAGTTGAAATTAATAAAGAAAGCTAGTTTGTGTCATGAATTCATCTATGTTGCTCAAAGAACAAGTGATTGGTAGTTCATGTTTATAGGATCTTTAACATTACTTATTTCATTCAGTTTCTTTGAGATGCAAAAATCAAGCAGCTTCTTTTTTTTTTTCCCCTGCTGGGAGATAGCAAGAGAATCATAAATTCCCATCAGAGATTGATTACTGCTGGTCTTTCTGCCTTGTATTTAAGAATTAAGAGATTCATTTACTAATTGAGAAAGGGATTTGTGTAATTTCAGTGTCTGTACCTTCTGAAAGACTGTCTTGACTATTCAGTAATATGCTAAGTGTGTCAAGCTCTGTAATCACAAACTGGACATGCGCTACAACAAAATGGGAAAAGGCCTATGAAATGAATACAACTGCTGACACATTTACTGACAATGGGAGATCAGCTATATTTTTAAAATACAAAAAAGAAAAGACACTTTATCAAGACTAGGCATTGGAAGATGGTCCTGCAGAGTCTGGAAAATGGGCATTTGAGCAGGAGTAGGGATTGTGACTGCCAGAGAAATGAATCAGCAGCATCATCTGCATTCTTCTCAGGGTGGCAGGTTTCTAGGAACTTGGATACCCTGGATGGTTTTATCATCACAAAGCTGTGATGGGCTCAGGCTCCTAGTTATGTTTGTTTAATCTTTGTGCAGTTGAAATAAAGATGCTGGTACATGTATTGTTTCTTTGAACAAAGCTAACTCTTATGTTTTCTTCTTGATTTTATAACTTGGATGCTTTGTGGTATGTATGTGTGCTTGGGAGCTCTTTCTTAAAAATGAATGCTTTGTTAAAGATTACCACATATGTGGATTCTGATAGCAGGTAGTGTTGCTGTGTAGGATGGTGATTTGGATGGGTTTTACTATCAGGGCAAAACAATTGAGCTCAGTCAAGCAGACAATTTGGCCAAAATTTTGTGGAAATAAAGAAAATCCATCTCTGTGTCTCAAAACTTACTCTTGTAATGGTTGTACGTGTGATTTAAATCCTCCATAATTAAAGATAATTCCTGTGCCATTGCTGTTTGGCAGTCCCAAATGGCAGAACCCATAAATCATTGTTTGTGCAGCCACTCCAAATGCCAGAACAGCTACAGGCATTCACTGCCCAGCTTTTGCTGGTCATTGATCCTGCAGCTTTGTGTTTTGCTGTACTTTGTTTCTCCTGGGTTGGAATACCTGTGTAAGGGACACGTGTTGCTTCTTGAACTGCTCTGTGATAAGGAGCAGTAAATCTGTGTGAGGGCAGAAAATCTGTACGTTGTCTTTGAGCACGTGGCTGTTGTTCTTTTGCTTGGTCTTGCTGCCATGGCAGCTTTTAACACCGCCTAAACTGAGAGGGGAAAGAGCTGTTCACACCTAACTTGTTGGTACAGAACTCTAGGTGAAGGGAACTTAGACCTCATTCCCAGTCTGCACCAGTTTGTTCCAGTGCTCTACAGCACTGCTTTTATGTTTATGTTTATGTCACTGTGTCTTTCCCACTTTGCCCATCTCAGGTGCTGGCACTGCCCAGTGCGGATGGCAGAGCCCTGTGGGCAGCTTGGCTCTTCTGGCACTCAGACCCCATGATGTGATAGGTGTGTGGGGTGCCTGGGTTGGACTGGCACATCACTCACTGACTGCTTTCAGCTGAGTGTTTCTTGTCATTAGTGTGACTTGTGGCACCAGTTTCTTATTTGTGGGTTTGCAGGACAAAAGAAGACCTGATTTGACTGTTTAATCTCTTTGTGCAGTTGAAATGGTCACAAGCCTAAGGATGCTCTGGCAGGGGTTATGTTGGAGCCTTGGGTGGCAGATACAGCATCCCAAGAGTTTTCACTTTCCTTTCTTTCCTTCTCCCTCCTCTTGTTTGGAAGAAGTTTTTCAATAGAAATACATAAAGCATGCGGTTTTGGTTTTGGGTTTCTTTTCTATGAAAACTGTGACTTTCCTTGGTTTGCCAGTGTTTGTCCCTTCCTTACCACTCGCCTTCATCACCCTTTCTCCCAAAGACAAATGCAGAAGTTCCTTTGAAACAGATGAAACTGAAAAACAGACCAAAAAAAAAAACCTTTCAGCAAGGATTTTCTGTGAACTTGAACTAAGCAGTAACTCTGTTTTTGTGCTTTCCAGAAGGCTTGTTGTTGTGTTGTTTCATGCCTGGGATGGCTGAGGGTGAGGTCTGTGGAGCTGCTGTGAAAGGGCTGTGCGTGATAAGAGTGGGAGGCACAGTGTCATAATTAATGCTGTCAGAAAGTGTTTTTTTAAATGTGACTAGTGCTGTATTTCCAGCATATTGTATTCATTTTCCTTTTATTGTGGTCTGACAGTACACCCTGAGCTCAAACCAATTTCTTAATCCTGAAAAGGCTCTCAAGTAAAATCTGGCTGTGGGAGTTTAGGCCTGAAGGGGTTCAGGGCTGCTTCACAGCTGGAAAAAGTTACTTTTTCCATTAAAACAGGAATTAACTGGCTTTAAGGGACTTGTGATCTTTTTTATCTTAAGAAAACTCTTCAGTAATAAGAAGAGTTTAGATTGTGATGGTCTGCTAATCAAAATGAAGATGTTCTGGTTTATGGTGTTTCCATAGCATTTGGGTGTAATGGAATACTCTCAGTGTTAACAGAAACAGGATGAATTTTCCTTAATGAATGTCATGGAAAAAAGTCCAGAATTAACTGCATATGTGAACACTTTTGAATCCTTTAGTGAGTTTTATTGATTAATTGCATGTTTTAAATTTGATTGCAATTGCAAATTGCTTGAAGGGATCATGAGTACAGGATTTCCTGTCTACAGCTTTTTGGGTGCAATGTGTATGTTGGCAATCAAATAACCCTGTAACCTTTAGGTTTGTTTCTCCTTATAAAGTTTGTTGTGTGTAACTCCAGCAGCATCTTTCCAGGTGTTAACAAATTCAGGTAACAAACACATCAAGCTGGAAACACTTCTGATTTTATAATATGATTGTGGACATGTATTTTATACTTTGCAAGTAATAATATTTAATTATTTTGGTGTGCATCCATACACAGGGCCCTTTGACACTGGTGTGCTTTGATATTTGTGTTCTGTCTTTTCCTCTTGCTTGAGTTTCATTGCATGTTGCATGATAAATACAGCCTCCAGGGGAGCTGGAGGTTGGACATCAGGAGGAATTTCTTGTTGGAAACGGTTGGCAAGCATTGAAATGGGCTGCCCAGGGAGGTGATGGAGTTACCACCCTTGGAGGTGTTCAGGAGATGACAGTGAGACGCTCAGGGCCACAGAGTGTTCAGTCATAGGCTGGACTCCATGAGCTTGGAGGTCTTGTCCAGCCTAAATGATTCTGTGATTCTATGATTAATTGTTTGTATGGGGACAAGAACATTCATATGCAGAACAGACTGCGGTTGGAACCTTTGCACGAGCTATTTTATCATGAGAGGGTGGATTTGTCTGGTGAGAAACATGAAATGGTGACCCCAGAGCATCTACTTGGGCATCCCCAAGTTGAATCACTAGCCTGTTATCCTCGGGAAATTTTCTTTGACTGTGAAGAACTCACAGGTGTTTGAAAGCACTGACTGAGAATCAAATTTATCCATTTCTGTTACCTCCTCAAGGAAAGCTTTTAGAACCTTACCTTAAAGTGTTCAGTAGTGTGGATTTTGAAGCAGGTTTTGGTGGTTTGTCTGTTTTTCAAGTTGTCAGGTTTTCATTCTGGTACCCATAAGATACTAATATGTACATGTGCTTGGATGGAAGGATTATTATTTTTTCATCTCACTAGCCACCTGTATATAAATGCAGACTTGATTTTTGGGGTTTGCGAACATTTTGATATCTGAGCTCTGCTTTCAGCTAAAGGAAAAATAGGATCTTTTTAATGCTTGAAAACTGAGATACATACATGTGTTCTCAAACACAAGTACTACGTGTTCTTTTTTTTCTGATCTTTCTGCTGTTATTTTGATTCATGTGATATAGGTTTTCAGTAGAATGCTGTAAATGTTTGTTTCTAGTCCCAATGTTGTAGTGTGAGGTTCTCATTCTCTATGCCTGCAAGACCTTTCTTGGGACAGACAGAAATGCTGTTGAGTATAGAAATTTCATTTCTTGGTGCTGAAAGATAACTTGGCTGCTGCTTCTGGACTTGCATGTGTTGAACCATGCAAGTCCAGCATTTGGGAAGACAGAGAGGCATGGTAGGGGTGGCTGGTGTTGACATCCTGCCAAGTTAGCTTGCAGTCAGTTATGTTCAGGTTTGCAGCTCAGCAGGACTTTGTACTCACTGATGCTTTTTCAGGCAGTTTTAATGTACATTTTGGTGATGAATGTATGCGTTTCTGAGGGTTAGTGTTGCTATTGACACCCTGATGATCTCTCCCCAGATGGAAACTGTTGTTTGCTCCTTTTCTCTGGAGGAGATGGGCAGGGGGGGCTTTTGTGTGCCGACAAGCCTGTCCTTGAGGCCATAGGAGCTAAGGTCACTCCTGGAACTTTGACTTGGGTGTTGCAGTTGGTATTTCAGCTGGGAATAGAACCTGTACCTATTGCTGTTGTCCTCCTGAGGCAGAAATTGAAAGCATACAGTTGGAAGTACAAATTTCCACGCAAATCTGGAAGTATAGTTGGGTGGTTACAGGAACTCTGTGAGCCAGAGAGGGAAGAAAATGTACACTAGCACTAGAGGAAAGTTCTGAAAGAACCCAGATTGTACATACATTGTGGTATTTGTGAGTTTTCAGAGTCAGCCCCTGTGCTGGTTTTGGCTGGCATGTAGAGTTAATTCTCTTCTGAGTAGCTGGTGTCATTTGTGTTTGGGATTTGTGCTGGAAGAAGTGTTGATAACACAGGGATGCTTTAGTTCTTGCTAAGCAGGATTTACACAAGGCCTTTTCTTCTCCTCACCCCACCCCAGCAGTGAAGAGGCTGAGGGTGCACAAGGAGCTGGGAGGGGCCACAGGCAGGACAGGCCTGAGCCCGGGAGGGGACACAGCCAGCACAGACCTGACCCCAGCTGACCAGAGGGATGTCCCAGAGCATATGGATCATGCTCAGCATGCCAGCTAGGAGGAAGGAGGGGGATGTTTGCAGTGATGGTGTTTGTCTTCCCAAGACACCATTAGGTGTGATGGAGCCCTGCTCTCCTGGAGGTGTTGAACACCTGCCTGTCACTGGATGTGGGGAATGAACTCCTTGTTTTGTTTTGTTTGCATGTGTAGTGTTTGCTTTACCTCTTCAAATGTCATTGTCTCAACCCACGAGTTTTCTCGCTTTTCTGATTCTCTCGCCTGTCTCAGCAGGGAACAGTGAGTGAGTGGCTCTGTGGGGCTGACTGGGCTTAAACCAAATCAGTCCTTTTGAGCACCAAAACTATCCCAGCCAAAACCAGCACAGCCTCTGAGCAGGAGTGGCAAAAGCTGCTTGGAGCCAACCTGCTTGGCTAACTTTCCTGGTGGATGCTTCTCTCCCCCACTTTTTTTTTCTCCCCTCCATGATCTGCTGTCACAGGTTTTCCCACATGAAGAACAGCTCTTGGTTAGAGTCAGGCCTGCTGTAGTGCTGCTCCTTTGGTGCCAACAGTGTTGCAGGACTCTTAAGATTGGTTCTGTATTTCCCCTGTTGTTCAGCACACTTCAGATACCCTCCATCCTGTTCACCCAAATCAGTGAGCTTGGTGCTGTGAAAGGTCCTGCTCTCTTTGGCTGGTGAATGCACTTTGGTGCTTTGTCCAAATGGAAAGAATAGGGGAATAGAAATGGAGCTCTTCATACCTCTGCCATCATTTTCTTCTCCCCTCTGTAAAGGAAAGACAGAGAATGTGCTATTTGGTTGTCTAAATTACTTGCTGAAGTTTTATGCTGCTGCTACTACCACTGTTTAGAATACCAGCACTCCTGGCTTTGTGTTAACCCCCTTCATGGAGTTTACACATATTTCTGCTCAGCAAATGTCCTAGCTGTGTGTTTTTGCTGCCTTTGCCAAATTACTGTTTTCAGAACAGTTTCCCACACACGTACAGTAGCTGACCAAATGTGATAGCTGTGTTAGGCATAAAATAGGGTTTGTAAAATGCAAAGTTGTAGGTAAATGTCTTTCTGTTTTCACCCTTCTTTTATTCTCTGACCTGTAAATTCTGACTTGTCATGTACTCAAAAAGCAAGATGACACTGAGGTATTGAAATTGTAGTGGTAGATAAAATATAATAGCAAAGAAAACATGCAATTTTCCAGCTATGTTCCTGCTAATACAGGCTGCTTTATTTTTCACTGTATAATGTGTTTGACTACAAGACACTAATTTTGTGTGTAGTATACTGTAGTGGAAGATTTCATTAGCTGTCATAATTCTTCCTAGCTTAAAAGCATTCTGATCTCAGCTGTTATTCACAGAGAGAGGTGGTGTGGATGTTACTCAGAGTAGCTGATGCTCTTTGTGCGTGTGAGCTTGCACACAGGAATAATGCTGAACAAACACTGGCCCTTTCCTAAAACACGTTTCTCCATGCAGATTTGCTCCATTTTGTGTCTTCTATGAAATATGAGCATATATATTTTGTTACTTTCTGGGCTCAGAAAGGACGTTCCTCTTTTGCTGACTACACATTCAGCTGTTCATTAATCTATCCAGGATTCCCTAATGCCTGGTCATCTGTATTAAGGAATTTCTGAGAAGGGAATTATCAAATATCTTTGTAAACCCATGGTTGCAGTGCTGGAGGTGCCACCTCTGTAGCAGGCTATGGTTGCAATAAAAAGAGACTTTAAATATTTCACATGTTTGGTTAAAAAAAGTTTAAAGATGCAGGGATTAGTTGGTTTAACTCTTAAAAACTTACAAATGCATTAAATAAGAAATTCAGATAGAATAGATCTGCTTATTACATGAGTGTGGCCAGAGTCAGCCACAGTGACATTAGTGCCAGCTGATCAAAGGAAGGGGTTTGATATTTAGTAGGACAGGAGTGTAGACATACTGACTCATAAAAATCCTGTAGAGTTTGTTATTCTGGGTGTTGCTAAGCACTAAGTTCTAGAGAATGTATGTGTGACTAACATTTGATTTGGGGAAGATTTGCTAAGTCAACCAGAAACAAGTAAAGCAAATTTATAATCTCATGTGTCTTTAAACAAGGCTTCAAGTGATGACAAAAATAGGATGGATGCTATTGCAAGGAGAACTGGTGACTGTCTTTTTAGATGCATAGTTTCCATAAAAGTTGGTGTTCTGATTGGCCAAACTTGCTCCAGGACCTGCCCTTGAAGAATTGAAATTTTAAATGAGCTTGCTTGCAGGAAGGAATCAATGAGTGCTCCTCCAGGAATGCTCCAGACTTGCAATTTGTCTTCACACCTACCTCTCCAAGCAGCAGTGCACACTGGCTGACTTCCAAGTCAGCTGTGCTTTTTCTTTTTTTTCCTCCTTGGAGTAGCAGTTTCAGGTATCAAGGAATGCTGTGGGACTGAAAAGAGAAAGCACTGGCATTTCCCACACTTCTCCATCTGGTTTCCTTGCCAGTGGCTGTCGCGTGAGAGGTTGATACTGCTACACCCAGTCCTGCACAGTTGTGCTGGTGCTGGATGTATTCCAGCTTGTTGAAGGAAATATTATTCTTTTTATCCCTTCCCTGAGGGCAAAAGTCCTTCCATGGTCCATTTAATTACTGCAGGTTATTGTGATTGAAATTTCCACTATAACAGCGTGTGCCAAGGACTGTGGTGTGGTTTGTTCTGAAGCCTGACCCTACACTTGCTGATTCTGCTGGCAAGTTTGGTTGGTCAGGAAACCATTTCCCCCTCATTTTCCCCCTTCCACTTTTACCAGCATAATTCTGTCAACAGAAGCCCAGGTGCAGCTATGCTTATTCCAAGCATGAAAGCCCTCTTGGTGCTGTTGCTAATCCTCCTGCAGAGTCTTGTGCCAAAGTAAGCTGTGTCTTGGCTAGGTGATGGCATTTACTGGTATGGCAAAAGGAAGCCATCAGATCCTGCCCAAGGCCCCAGAGCAGGCACCCAGCTCTTTCCCAGTGTGTGAATAAGATGACTGCAGAGTGTGCTCCTGTCGCCATGATATTTTCTGAAAAATCCCTTTGCCAGGATTTTTCTCCTGAGAAGCCTCAGAAGAAAAGAAAAACAATAATTATCTGCTGCTGTGGAATGCAACAGGTGCATCTTTGATTGGTCCATGTTGGTTGTTTTTAATTAATGGCCAATCACAGTCCAGCTGGCTCAGACTCTCTGGTCAGTCACAAGATTTTATTATCATTCCATTCCTTTCTATTCCTTGCTAGCCTTCTGATGAAATCCTTTCTTCTATTCTTTTAGTATAGTTATAATATATAATTTTCTTTTAATATATATAATAAAATAGTAAATCAGCCTTCTGAAACGTGGAGTCAAGATTCTCATCTCTTCCCTCGTACTGGGGACCCTCAAACACCACCACATGCTCCAGCCTGAGTTTGTTGCTGGAGCCATACCTTGAACAGCCATTCCCAGCTGGCCAAAGTGACACGGGACAGCTACAGAACCCCCACAGCTGATCTAGCCAAGGTTGTGGTGGGCACATCACAGCTTCTGAAAGCTCAGTCTGCATCTCCCTGTCCCTGAGCAGGTTGGGAGCAGGAGGCCAGCCTGCTGAGGAGGCTGTAGAGGAGAGGTTTGTCCCAGGGCGCTGTGCTGGCTGCAGGGTTGGCAGGACGTGGTGGCTCTGCTGGGCTGGCACTGTCGTGGGCTCGTGTTATCGGTTCCTGAGCGAGCGAGTCACGTCTAGACAGGGCTGGAACAATAGACCATAAATCACGCTGGGAGCTTGCCAGCCTTGCACAGGAAACCTGGGGCTCTGCGCAAGGCAAATGTCCCCCAGCTAAATCACAACAAAGCTGTGTTCCCCAGGGCCTTTTGGTGCCCACGGAATCACTGCTTAGAAGGAGGTTGAATGTTTTTATGTTTGCATCAAGTAAATGACTCCTTAGTGAATATTGGGAATTTGAATTTTGCAAGTGTGGGCTTATAAGGGAGAGGGATGCATTGAGGGCTCCAGCACCTTCATTTTCTATTGCAATACTGGCATCCCTCCATTTTTCAGTGCAGTGCCAATAATTTGCAGACAGAGGTCAGGTCTGTGGCAGGTAGCTGGTGCATTATCATTCCTTACTCTTACTCTAACATGCAATACAGGTCACAGGGCTCTTTTCCCTCTCCTTAATCTAAAATCCAAACCCAAGCTGGTTATTATTGCCACAAGTCCTGAAAAATGTTTTGGAAAGAGAATTCACTTTTCTAGCACTTGTATATAACTTACATACAAGTTGGTAATACTTGTTAGTAATAAATAAGAAACAATCTGAAGTTCTGTAAATTGTATTTTGGTTTTTTTTTCATTTTGTTAGTTTGTTTTTAATTTAAAAACCTGTTTCATTTCAAACCTCAATATTGCAGGCCTTACAAATATCTTGTGGGCTAAAGAGAAGAAAACTTTTACCCAGCTGTTTTTCTAGTTAATAAAAGAATCTGTGTTTTGGGTGATATTCTAAATAATTTTATAACTAGCACAAAGCTCCAGTGCTTTTCTGTTGGAGTTGAAAATATGACTTGTGTAGTCCACCTCTGCTGGAAAAATGACAAAGCTCTTCAGGCTCTTCTGCTCTGATTCATCCTTCTTTCACACATCCCTAAAAGGTTTTGAAATCTGATAAGGATTCGGGCCCTCTTTGTAGCAGTAAACAATTGCAAAGAATAGAGCCACGTGTATTTTTTTTTTACTCTTCTCAGCTCTTTTTGATCTCCTTGTGGCTTTTGGCAAGAGAAGCATCAGTGCTGTGTGCCCTGGACCCCATGCCATCCCCACAGATTTCTGGAGACCAGCACAGGAGAGGGGAGGAAGGCCATCCCAGCCATCTCTCTCCCAGCACAGCTCTTTGTTAACTCTTTGTGATGTATTTATTTTATCAGCTTTTCTCCTGGTCTCTTTATAAGAATATACAGCTTTGAGGAGGATGAGTTTCTTCCAAAGTGCTTAAAGTCTGGAGGAGGTGTAGGACCCTGCTGTCCCTTTGATGGGCATCTTAGCTGGAATTTTCAGTTTTCTTGTAATCCTGTTACAAATCCTCAAACAAAAGTCTCCTCTCCCTACAGACAATTTCTTTTCTTTCTGCTGTACCATTATTCAGTCCATTTAGCTGCTCCAGTGCTGCCATAGGATTCCCTTATTCCCCCTTCCTTTTTGGGATCCCTGTGCCATACATAATGTTCCTGTGGAAGTAACCTTAAGAAAAAGATGTCTCACCTGTAGTCTGTTGTGTGGCAAGTGCTGATTAAGACATCAAGCTCTAGTTACTTTTGTATTTGTACCTCTGCTTGCTAAAGTGCAATTCTGTGTGTGTATTCAATTTTTTCCCAGTTTTTCTGGAAATAAATTATAAATTACTTTCCAAGTAAAAATATCTACATTTTTATAATTTTTCCCCTCATCTCTATGCCAAGTGTATCTTGGCTCTACCCAGAGACCTGATTAAAAATATTAAAACACACTTACCAGTGTGCAGTGGCTACATTTATAGCATCTGACTTGAATGTTTGTTTCATAGTCTGGGTTGTAACAATCTGATTCTCAGACTGCGATTGACGTCAATTTAATAGGAAAATTCAAATGAACCTCTATTAGATTTTCACTATTAAGTTAACAATAAAAACTTTCTACAGATGCCTTACGCAGACAAGGCTGCTAACAGAAATATTACATTAATAAAAATCAGACTTCCAGAGACAGAGAATAACTAAAAAAACCCAACAATTTTGTTTTCCATTTTCTAGCTCACAAATGTTTGCTTTTTAATTGCACTAGTGGTTTAGATGTTAAGAATTGGGAGAAGACAGCTCTTGGCCATTCGTGGTCATGTTGAAAATCTCTTGGCTTTTACGGAGCTGGAGAGCCCTTCCAAAAGTGTGTGATTGACCAATTTCATTGCTCTCAACTTCATCTTTCCCCTTTGAGTTCTGTGGGATGCCACCTTTGCCAGCTCTTTCTAACCTGCCCAGTCCAGCTGCTCACAAGGTGCTGATAGAACCAGAAAAACTCTGGGGACACCAGATTGGGTCAGGACCACATCTGTCAGGGTTTACAGCCTCTGCCCCACCGATAGCTGTCTGTAGTTTCTGCCTTGAGGGCTGTGCAGTGCATGGCAGCAGATGATGGAGTGAGGAAATAACGCTGTTGTTCATCTACAGTGGATATTTTCTGGCAGAGACCAGACTCCGCATGGGCACCTGTGGCACATCCAGGTGGCTGGACACTCACAGACACAGCAGGAGCCAGGGACTCAACAGGAAGGTCCCAGACTTCAGCTGAGAGTGGATAAAAGCCCAGCAGTTCCTTTGTTTGGATTCCCTCCCCAAGACACCACCTTGAGCTGTTTCTCTGCTACTGAGCCATGAATAAACTGCTTTAAGGATCCAGAGGTCTGAGACTCTGCTCTAGGGAACCTGGGATAGAGCTGGTGAGGAAACCTATTCTGCCTGTGTGGAGGTGCAAAGAGGCTTTCATCCCAGCTCAGGGGGTGTGAGGGTGATTCCAGAGTGGCTCCTGGATTTCTGGTCAAGGAATATTCCCTAACAACCGAGTAGTGCCATGCTGGCACCAGCTGTTTCCATGGTAGGATTTGATTTTGGATCTTCTCCATCCTACGACCAAACACGAGCCCAGCCTGTCCTGCCTGTGGAACTGAAGCTCTGTGTACACCAGTGTATTTCCTTTTTAGTTTCATCTTGTCTCTGCCAGCTGAAATAACAAGGCTTTTGAGACACAGCCACATTGTGCTCCCATGGTTTAGGGTTTATTTTACTTTAGCAGTGTTTAGCAGGTATGCTGCACAAATGGGTACAAAGGGTTGCATTAAGGGTTTTGTCGTGAACTTTCAGTGTGTTCTATGGGCAAATGAAGGGTGCTTTCTATTTGCCCTCTCTCCACCCCTCTGTGATTCTGTGAGGTGTGTTTTGGATGAATGTTGACTTACTTAAACACAGTTATTTTACTTGTCTGCCACTGAGATGACAATGTTCCAGTGAAATCTCTGACAGCCTGAAGTAGCTGACAATTATTTCACATGTGCAGTGTTTATCTCCTGGTGCTCGGTGTGACAGCTCAGAAGTGACGCTGACATTGCGTGTGTGAATCTCTCTGTTCCTCCCATCAGCTGTCCTGCTAGCCTGCAACTTTTTAAAAACACTCTGTGGCTTTTCCATCCAAACAGGGGCTCTCTGTTCCAAGTCACGCTAGGTAACTCTGTGTTTCCTCACCCTTTTTCCTCCCCTGACAGGACAGTGTCCAAAAGTGCAGCAGGAGGTGGGGGGACCGGGGGTTATATATCGGTAAAAATTGAAACTACTGTTTTTGATTTCAGCCATATCAGTCTGCTAGGGATCCTGTGAAAGGTCATACATATTTCTCAGAGCAGTTGAAAGGACCAACAGCATCTGTTAATGTGACTTGGGGTAAATACAGCACAGGGCTTTGAAGAGCCCTGCCAGAGTAGCTGTGTGCTCTTGTTTGTTTGCATTTTGTTTGCAGATTCCCATGAAGAGAATCCCAAGCCATGAAGAGCAGTGTCCTAACCTAAAACACCTTGGGGCTTGAAAGAGTTTTAAAACTTTACAAAATGTATAATCATCTATGCTTAATCTTCTGATGATTTCTTTAGGTAGTCATGTGGTCAAACTCTAATTTGTTCATGTAGGGATGACCTAGGAAAACTAGCTTTTTACTCAGGCAGGCAATATATGTGTTGCAGAGGCACTTCAAATATAAACTGGGCACACAATTACTGGGGAGGCTCTGAATGCTTACTAGGAAAGTGATAAATAGCATATTTGCTGTAAAAGACATAAATATCAAAAGGCAGATAGTCAGTTTGATGGCAGGTGGGAAAAGCTGCTTTTTGTTTGTTATATTATGCTTTGAAAAAAAATTATCCCTAAAACTCAAAGCATCTTCTGTTTACTGCTTGCAGTGAAATGCAGACTGATCTGTTTCCAAGTGGGTTTGGCTTTCTGATTTCCATGGTTCAGCACAGTGCTTTGCATTACAAAGTCAAAGGCAGCTGTAATATGTTCAGTATCTCTGTTTCCTCTTACGAAGTTAATTCTTTGAATTTTTGGCAAATTGACTGTTCATTTGTCAGTGTCACCTTAATCTGCAAAACAGATAGTGAGCAGCTCAGTCTACTTTTTCTTCTCTTTGTTTAAAGAAGTAGACAAAATAAAATAAAATTTGTGAGATCTTTTCTGAATTTCCAGAATACGAATGTTGTTTTCTGAGTCTATAAGGTTACATTTCTGCAGTAAAAGGAATTTGTGAAGTCTGTAGGCATTGCCATGGTGAGATTTTCCTTTATACTGATGTTTAGGTGAAGTGTGAAATGCAGGGTCTCTTATTAGTGAGCCAGATGCCTATTTCAGATGTGGCTGTGGATTTAACTTACTGTGCTTGACTTAACAAGCCTCTTCTAGGTCTGAATTATTCCAACTAGGAAAAAAAATATTCTTAAGAAATCCCGCAGCTATTTGGACTGAAAATTCCCTTCCCTCCTATTAGCAGCTGAGTTTTATTTTTCTGTTTAACTAGCTGGATCTTTTGTTCATGAGAATTGGCATCCTGCAGTGGCATGGTGTGTGTCCAGCAGTGAATTGTGATGTCAGGGCAGAGACAGCAGTGTGATTTATTATCAGACTGGCCAGCTGGTGAGCTTTGTGAGGCTCAGGCAGCCCACACAGGTTCAGGGATGGGTGACCTTGGGCTTCCCTCTCCTCCTGCAGAAGTGAAACTTGGGGTAGAGCCAGGCTGGGGAGGTCTGGCATGGTCCAAAGCATGTGTGGCCTCGTGGCTGTGTCTGGGTCTGGCCACAGGCCTGCATGGGTGGCTCTGGTCAAGCCCAACTGATACCATAGGTGTTTTATCAGCAAGTGATTTTAATAATGACATTTTTCTTCTGCAGTATGGGGAATAATAGAGCTGCAACTTCTTAATGTTATTTGCAGTGAGCATAGTGACAACACAGTGTTTCTCTTCCCCTAATCCAGCCAGCTGACTGCAGTGCTGCTTCAGTTTGGGGTAAAAATCTGGGTTGTGGGTGTGAGAATTGGACAGTTCTGCCTCCCCACTGGGATGGCTGGTGCTACCTGAGCCCCCTCAAAGCTGTGGGTGAAGGCTGCTGCTGGCAGCGTGCCTGGGCAGAGGTGACCTGTGTCTCTGCAGAAATGGGTCCCCCTTTTCTCTCAGCTCCCTGACAGTCTGGGACTTATTTTGCCTAAGCAGGGAGCCAGAGCGATGCCAGCTCTGTTGTCAAAAACAGCTGGGTGTGAGGTGATGCTACATGAAAGCTTCTGAAGAGCAAAATGCACTGAGACTATTTGAGGTAATCAGCAGCTCTGTTACCCTGGGTAATCACAGTAAAAACAACACCTACCATCACAGAGGTTGTTCTGCTTTTTTTTTTATCCCATGTTTTTCAGAACAGTAGCATGCCTGCAGTAATTCCTAGGTGGTCTCTCTGTGTGTGTGGTGATGTCAGCAGCTTGGGGAATTAGCTTTGCTGAAGTTTACATCTCCTGACTCATCTGTTTAAAGAAGTTGATTCTTAATTTTCAGAGGCTAATAATTTTTCTCCCCTCATGCAACTGAGATGAAAGAGATGGTTATGAGGTTTAGCAGGGGCTACCACAGTACAGGGTTTCCTTGCAGTCTTTTAACTCAGTGCATATTTTAATGGCTGCAATATACAGAAAGCCTCAGTTTCATGGTTCTTCTTGGACCTTGTCCAGCTTCTGCTGTGAAAGTACAATTCAGCAGAAGCCCTTTTAGAATATTTACTTATTTTTAGTATCTGAGAGTTTGGCATGTGGTATCCTGGATCTTCAGAAGAGTCCTAGCAGTGGTGCCTTGGCACTAGTGAATGCTTGATATCTCTGTTTGGGGTTTTTTCCACTGGTTTTTTTTTTTCATTGGGTTAAAAGTTAAAGCCCCCTCTGCTTTCCTACTCTTAAAATCCAGTTTTGCTGGTCTTCTCTCCCTCCCCTCAACATCCCTTTGGGAACAAGAAGGAATGGTGTCTCTGGCAAGGAAACAGGTAAGGTTTGGTTGGTAAGTGGAACTGATTTAATTAAATCTCCTTTTCAGCCTCATAATGGAGTCATTCAAGAAGGCAGAGGAGTAGGAATGAGGCTTTTGAGTCTTTTTTTTTTTCTCCTTTCTCTTTCCTTTTTCCATCCCTGCAGTCAGTGAAAGAAAAACGGCTTTCTACACAAAATACCCCCTTTTTCCGATGATTTAAAAAATAGGCGATGTTAAAATCAAAACCTAATTTTTATTAGCTCATCTTTGAATTCCTGAAAACACTAGAACAGCTTTGATGAATGTATTTGCTCTAGACACATGCCAGTATAAGAGTGAGAATTCCAGATCTGACACCACCTGAAACTTCACAAACATTGAGCAATACAAACATAATGCTACAGAAGTCTGCTTTCCATCCTAATTAGCTCATGGTCTTGTCCGATTAGTTTTACTCTGCCAGCTCACTTTGGTTTTGTTATCTTGACAATTGATGTCAATACTAGCATTGCTCAGAAAAATTGGACTTGGAATTTTGTCAAAATAGGGTTTTTTTGTTTTTGGAGCCAAAGTATTTTGCAAGACTCATCAGTTTTGCTGGGTTTTTTTTCAGGGGAAAATGATAGAGAGCTCTGAAGAAACTCAGAAGAGAGAGTGTGCACGTGAGTGTACACATGCATGGTAGGCTGTTAAGGGACTGGCTTCAGATGTGAAGACTTGGTTCAGCTTCCTGGTCTGCATGGTATAGAGCAATGCAGGATGGAAAACTACTCTCTGACCTTTGAATTGGGTGGAGTGAAAATTCAATCAGTGCTTTCTTTACTGCTAGGAGATTGCTCTGACTAATGGTTTGCTTGCTTGAACTGGAAAGCAGGGATTTTTGATTTTCAGAATGGAGTTGTCACCCCAGGATCAGCTGGAAATGTTGGGCAGAATCCTGGTCTTTCAACAGAAGGGATGATTTGTGTGAATAAATCTGAAGCAACTAACAGTGGAGCAGGATGGTTGTTTATGGTATTTCTGCAGTGCCAAAGAACATCTGTGTGCCCTGAGACATGGGTACACTGAGCTGGCTTCCTTACTAGAAGAAACAATTTTCTCCGGCTGAGCAAAACAAACCCTGGCTGACTCCCTGGCTATATTCTGGTTATTTGAGCTAGCTCTGTGCTGCAGTGCTGTGAGTTTAGAAGAGCTTTCCCTGAGTCCTGTAAAATTGTGCGTTTGGCTGCCTGTTGGTGTATGCCCACGTCCAGAGGAGGAGGATGAATCCAAGTGTCTCATGCTGTCAGGCTTGTTGGAAAACACCACTTCCCACTTATTTGGTGCTGTTGTGGTTATTTATTGTGGCCCCGAGAAGGCAGAGAGCTGCACTGCCTGTGTGTGGGAAATGGATTTGTAGAGAGTTTTTAGGGTTTGACAGAAGGTTTATATAGTTATGTGTTAGCATGTAAATTCTGAGATAAGAGATGTCAATTTAGAAATGTTATGGAAGAGGACAGATATTGTTGAAAGAGAAATGGAGTTAGAAAAAAGTTTTAAAGGATGGTTTTGTAAATAAGATTAGGTACTTTGGAGAAATAGAATTATGAAAGATGTATTGTAGTAAGATTTATGAGGGGTAGTTTTAAATTATTGGTTTTAAGGTATTTATGTCGTATTTATGGTGTGGTAAAAAGTTGATAGGGTAAGAAAGGTTTACAGTATTTTGTAATTAAGAAATAGTTGGGTTTTGATTGCAGTAGTGTGAATTATAATATTTGTGTTGTTTTTTTATGAGATTGAAAATGGAATAAAAGTTTTAAAAACTTGTTTTCTAACGCCTTTTCTCTCTCAACAATATCGGTCCTCTTACGTAACATTTCTAAGTCAACATTTCTTATCTCAAAATTTACGTACAAATACCTACTACATAAACCTTCTATCAAACCCTAAAAACTCTCTACAAATCCATTTCCCACACCTATGGACTGCTTTGAGTTCCATGGGCTCTGTGAGTTAATGCACTTTAAACAGCCCTATGGACGTGCTGTGGCTCTGCTCCATCAGCCTGCTCTACCTCATCCCTCTCCTACAGACTGGCTTTGCTGAGAATTTTAAACTTCCTGTGCTGCGAGGCACATATCCACAAGAAAATATTATCTTTAGCCTAAAACCGTAGAGGAAACCTCAAAAATTAATTAATAATGCTAAAATTATGAGTGTACAGTTTAAATAAAAGTATGTAATACCACAAAGTAAAAACTTAGAGTTGAAAGTTTTAAAATACAATAATATATAAAACTAAAATAGTAGATTTAAACCAGTAACTAATCCTCTTTCATCATAAGTTATAGTATTTTATAATTAAACAAAAAAGCCCACATTGTGAACTTCAAACAATTCGTTATTAAGTTAAAAACAATTTAAGTGTCATTTCTTAATTGGATAGTTGAACCTTAAAAAACTTGATAAAGAAAAATAGTTAACCATTTTATACCTTGTTAGTAAAATACTACAAAACTCACTACTTATAAAACTATAACATATATAAAAAATAAATATCTAAATCTAAACACAAACTATCATCTTAAGTACATTCAATCCCAACCTCATTACAAAAGAAAAACCAAAAACCAATGCTGGGCATCTTTTAATGCCACTATAATTGTTACTTAACTTCTTGCCTTCCCATCCCTGTGCAGGAATGGGCACAGACTCCACACACACGGATGAGGAGGGCAGAGCAGAACAGCTTGTTCTCTGTTCCTGAGCAAGGGCAATGATTTACTCAGTGTCTGCACCTCCTAATAGGCTGTTCTCTTATCCACAGAGTGCTTCAAAGAGCCTGAATTGCTTGTGTTTAGGTGGGTGTCTAACACAGTGTCAGAACCAAGACATCACTGGCTGCCCTGGAGGACTTGTAACCCTGGCTCAGAGACCTTGGCACAGAGTCAAAGACACCTGTGCCTTCGATTTTAGCCAATGGAAACAATTACCAACTTCGTGTACAGAGCTACAAGTCACAAAAGTGTGAATAGAATGATAGTTAATTTGTCACAGAGTGAAAAAGTAGAATTTTAGCGTTTTTAGGATGGGCGTTCAAGAAGCAAAATGAAGGAATCTGGGCATGTCCCATCCTTCTTCTTCTTCTTCTTGACTT